>NC_045448.1:67455559-67500649 GCF_002776525.5 Piliocolobus tephrosceles | reverse complement strand
GGAAGGAAGGAAGGAAGGAAGGAAGGAAGGAAGGAAGGAAGGAAGGAGGGAGGGAGGGAGGGGATCAAGCTAAGCACTGAGCATAAGATAGACTAATTTTTTGGGGGGGAATTTAATGGGTTCCTAATAACAAGAGTCAGAATGACAGTAAGTTTCAAACTTAATTACTGCTGGTGTCACTCTCTGACAGGAAGGAGGAGAATAAGCAGATAGCTACCCAGAGTTAGATTCTGTAGAAGTGTATCTCCCTGAAATATAAGTAGCAGATTACATTTCATGAGGCTGAGTATCATCAGCTGCTGTAGTCAGTGAGAGTTAACATAAAGGGTAGTAGTGTAACACAATCACTAAAGTTTTGAAAACATTTCGTCCTGGATCCAACATGGGCTATCAGTATAGATACCTGTGCTAGGCTCAATTTTCTGTTGGCACTGAAAAGTAGAAAAATATTCCCTGAAGCTCTGGCAGTGTTTGCAAGGTGGTAAGTAAAGAAAATAGGAAATAATTTAATGTGGTTCAAACTGGTGCTCCTGAAATATCTCTAAAAATAAATCCTTTCTGACTCTTCATTATGTGGTACAAATGAGAGGTCCAAAAATTATGGCTTGACACCCATTTTACTTTCAAGGTCAGATAGGCAGCAATCAGACGATGATATTTTATTCTTCTGCACATATGAAATTCTGTCCGAACTCATCAAATTGAATTTACAGATGTCCTAAACTATCCAATGAGAAGATTGGTTGTAAGTAGGACAAGTTCTCTACTTGGTTTCTTAATGCAAGTAAATTACAAGCCAGGCATGATTTTATTCGGTATAGAGGAGAGAAGTTAATAATTTTAGCCCCAATCTTGACTATAATACAGGTCTCCATTTTTAAGAACAGCAAATTCAAAGACCTTGGCAGTGATCATTCAGGAAAATTACTGAGTAGGACACATTCACATAAAGCTTTTTTCCCTCTATCAGCATCTCTATAACTACTAAGAAACTTGGGAGCAAGAAAAAAAAATATTTGAGTATAAACCAAATGAGTTTTTATTCACTAAATTTAAATCTGAAGAGATGTTCTTCTAGCATTTAGGGTTTGCTTGAATCCCACAAACCCCAGCAACAGTTAAAGCTTAAACGGATACCCTGTCCTTAGCTCACCTCCCAGTATCAGACTTCTGTGGGTGTGTGTAAAGCTCATCATGTCAAAATGAAATTTAACATCTTCTTTGTGGTTGAAATCATATTGTATTTTTAGTGAGAGATTTTCTTCTTAATATTTTAGAGGCATAAGTTTGTATATTCCAAAAAATGCCTCCCCTGGGGACAGGAAGGAGGCACTGAACAAGGCAATGCCACAGTCTTACAAAGGAATAACAGGCCAAAGAAAATGTTTAGTTAATGCTTAATAGCAAAACAATAGAAGAAAGATTTGAAGATACCCCATATAATTAATAGAGTAGAACTAAGCATACCCTGCATGATTCCAGGAAGATCACAGAATGCACTGTGGAAATAAGCAATACAGTAGTTAATCACTTCAGATAAATCATGCAGAAAGTACTATATGTTCCACATCCAAGATAATGATCAAACCTCTTCAAAATCATCCCATCTGGTAAATCTTTTCCAAGCTCAAATTGCACCAGGCCATCCTTAACCATCTTCCACCATAAGGGGCAAAACACTAATGTGGCTGTAGTCTGACTGCTTCAGCAGTTATGGCTACATGCAAATAAACATTATCATCAAAAATAAAATCCTGTGGCACATCTAAAAGATTTAAAAATGTTTGTAAGCTTAAGAATGCAATAGGCCATGGGTGACAAACCACCAGTTGGGATTTTCAGGAGCAGAGGGAGGCAATGTGTTTCAGGTCATTCTGAGAGCACACACCAAACTGATTTCTTGCACAAGGAAGATGGTCCAGACTCAAATAAGAACTGTGTCATTCAGAAAAGCACTCTCAAGAGGAACACATGATCTTTTGGAATAATTATAGTAAGAGCAACTGCATTTGAGTCATGTTAAATATTTATGTGTTTAAGAAACAGACTTTTCAGGCTACATTATTGGTTAAGCCAACTGCTCAATTTTAAGAGAGATTTTATGTCTGTTTCGTAATCCCTGAAATCTGTGCTGATATCCAGTGTTGTCCAAACTCATAGGATTGAGCTGTTATGATTTTAATTAAACTTGCAAAGTGGCATATTAAAAGCAGATCTGACCAAAGATACAGTAAAGCAAGAGGGTGAGACTTAAAACAATATTAACAACTAGTGTTTTGTGGTTTCTCTTCAAATACCAAAGGAGATTGAATTGGAGTGAGGGAATATTGGTTAATAAATTTCCAGAGAAAAAAGAAACCACCTCTATTTTCAATCTTTAAGTACCAGGGAGAAGGAAGCACCTTCGTTAAGTATTGTTTACAATGTTTCTCTAAGTTCAATGCAGTGCAATGAATTTTTTGACACCTCAGGTAAGTCTGTAGCAAAAACATATTTCATGTATAGAGTACATACTTAGAGCTGGACTTTCAAAAATATGTATAAACATTTTCAGGAGAAAATGCTGACAGATTCTTAACTTTTGGAAGGCTAGGGAGACACCATCATCTACTTCAAAATATAGTGTGTAAGAATTGTTAAACAAAAGGTTAATAAGTTGATTTTACTTCCTTTTTCCTGCAGCTCTAATTTAAACAAGTTGTACACACAAGTGATGCTGCACACATAGGGTTTTGCATTAAGTTTGCAATGTCAAGTTTGTTTATAAAAACCATATTTTTTAACAGCTTGCCCCTTAGCTCTGTTCTGAGCAGTTATAAGCCCTAGCCAATTTGGTATTGATTTTAAAGAGATAGTTCTCATTTCTATGAACTTTTTAATAGAGATATTACAGACTTTGGAAAAAAATTATTGGTTTAGACCTTCCGTGGTCTTACAAACGTACAATTAAGTTTATTTACTTCGCACAGAAAGAGTACTCCTGTTTGCTGTGACTGGTGGGTGGCCCCTGCCAGCTCTTGGAAGACCTGCAGATTTTTATTCCTTCTCTCCTAGAGTCATTTATGTGTGCAGCTTGTTTAAATGTCTTCGTTTTCTCTCTCCCTCTCTGCTTGGTCTCCACTACTGTGAAAAAATTTCCACATAATGCCTTCGAGAGCACTTACCACATTTTTGTTCCTGTTTAAAACTTTTAACTCCATTCATAAACCTAGTGGTCACACAGTAGTTAATAAAGGACAGAAATCTTTATAGACTTTTCCACCGTGGTTGAAATCCTGACTTCTGTAATTTATGCCCAGACATAACAATGGTCATAAGCAGCTGTGGAACAGAAGACCTCCCACTCATGGATTTGCTGCCACTTCAAGGAAAATGCTGACACTTTGCTGAATATTTATGAGAAAAAATTGAGGGTATTTGCTTTGTAATTCATTCGCATATGACAATACTGTAGTAGTTTTTGCTTTGGTCATACCATAGAACTTTAACCTGACATTTTTCTCCAGCCATTTTTTTTTTCTTTTCAGCTGAAGAGCACCAAAACAAAAAGTAAATGCAATCATTATGAGGTTCTAGAAATACATTGTAGCTGGGCTTCCCTGATAAGATGTTCATTAAGAGGCTAACTTTTATTGTATGAAAACTATGTGCATTTCTATACTATGTCTTGAAACGTCAATATGGTTCGGGGGCCAAACAGCAATGACCCTCACAGCTAATTACTCATGCTTCATCCAGGAAGTACCATTGTTTGCAATGTGGCTTAGGCTTAAACAAACTTAGTTCTTTGATATCGAAGAAATTATCCGGCAAAACTGTGTGTTCAGTGCAGTTCAGCAGGGCAAGCTTTTTGCTTGAGTTCAACCAGGGAAATAGGCAGAATGAAGACCTTTCTCTGGGCTGCTCACAAAAGTACTGCTCTGCCACCTCATCTCTTGTTGTATTTCTCCTAAAGCCAATTCAGAAAATTGCAGAAGTTACCTACGATTTTGACCAAAAATAAATGTCATTTTTATATGGCAATTTCTATGAGCTCCGGGATTGAATTGTGAGTCACATTTGAAGGTGGTAACATTGAATGAGGCACCATCTATGACTCCACAACACTGCAGTGTCAGTCCTCAGGGATGCATGACAGAATTGCAGCAGTGGGAAGGCTGACAAAAGTGTACCTAAGTCCTGGAAGGACTTTCCCTAAGTATGGACAATTGTGTATCATCTTAGAAAAGATCAGATCATCATCAATATCATCAATACCATCACCGCTTTCAGCCGCAGCATCAAAGACCATTCACACATTCACTAATTTTGATAATACTAGGATAGCCCTCTTCAACAAAACACAAATTCACTCCCACACATTTGAAGAGCCCAGTCTAAGACATTTTTGCTGACATTTGTAATTTTATTTTTACATTTTTTTACCTTGGGTCTATTTCTCCTCTTTGACAGTTCTTGGGTTTCTTTGGGGGAATTACCTCTTTCCCTTTGTGAGTAGTCTTAGTGGAATAGTAAAGCACATCCCACTTGAGAGCTGAAGAAGTCTTTGGATAATCTTTCCTCCTTTATTCTCCCGGATTTTGAAAATGGTCACATTACACACTAATCTCCTTGGGCATTTATAGAAAATTTTATCACCTCTTGGGGATCACCATGCTCAATTATGATCCAGTCATCCCCAACATCTCAATGCTCATGATCAAAAAAAAAAAAAAATCAAGTTCTGTCAATTGCAGTCTATAATATTTCTTTAATGTCTTCTTCATCCCCTCTTTCCCTGCTATCACCGTTTGGGCCCTTGGCATGTGTTTCCCAGCTTCATGTGACAGTCTCCTCACCAGTATGCCTGCCTCCCATTTGTCTCCATCCCAATTCTTTGTAATAATAAAAGTAACTCTAAATAATTGATGCCTTATGATAACCTAGTTATTATGATAAACACCTTTTTGTATTTGCTGGTTTGATTGTTTTTGTTTTTTAAGACAGAGTCTCACTCTGTCGTCCACACTGGAGTACAGTGGTGAGATCTTGGCTCACTGTAACCTCTCCCTCCTGGGTTCAAGCGATTCTCCTGCCTCAGCCTCCCGGGTAGCTGGGACTACAGGCACCCACCACCATGCCTAACTAATATTTGTGTTTTTAGTAAAGACGGGATTTCACCATGTTGGCCAGGCTGGTCTTGAACTCCTGACCTCAAGTGATCCACCCACCTTGGCCTCTCAAAGTGCTGGGATTACAGGCTTGAGCCACCATGCCCAGTCTTAAACACTTTTTAAAATTTAATCTTCACAGCTTTCCTGAAGAAGATACTTGTTTTTCCCAATTATAAACAAGGAAATCAAGGCTAAGAGATATTAAGAAACTTATATATGATCACCCAGCAAATAACTATTCTAGGTGGCATTTGAATTCTGTTCTATATGACTCCAAATTCCAGATGAAGTAGAAATAGCTGCCTCCCCTCACACTGCTGGCAGAGTCACCTTTCCAAAACAGAAATGCTGCTTTTTATTTCACTGCTCATAACTCTAATGGTTCCTCCTCTATTGTTACACAATAAAGTCACCCACAAATGAGACTTTCCATGCTTTAGCTTTTCTGGCCACCTCTTGCCAATCACCATGCTCACTTGTGATCCAGTCATCCTCAACAGCTTGGTGTCCTTAAAACAAGCTACATTCTCTGGTGCCTCTTCCTTTGTGATGTGCTGCTCCTCTGTGAGTCAGGCTTGTTTCAGCTTCTTGTATCCAAAAAATCCCTGCTCAATCTTCAAGATGCATCTGACATGTAAATTCTCTGTGAGACCATCCTTGGATCCCCTGGCCAAGCTCATTTCCACCTCCCTGGTGTATCCACTGAACTCCAACATTCCTCTACTTGGGTCCTCATCACACTATATTCGAGCACTTCTCGCCACTTCTGTTGCCCTGTTAGATTGTGGCTTCTGCAAAGCTCTGTGCTTTATTGGTTTTCTGTCTTTTCAGCTTTCATCCCACTCCAGCATATTCTGCATATTGTAATATATTTGTTCATATTCCTTTAGCCAAAACTCTTCAACAGTTTTCCATCATATTTAGAATAAAATCAAGAAGACTTAACATTTTCCAAAAGGTCTCATGTGCTCTGGCCACCTCTGACCTCATCTCCACCTTCTGCAGGTTCAGTCATGTGGCCTCCCAAGTATTCCTTGAACAGGTCATGGATGTGTCAACCTGAAATCTTCACGCTGACCATTTCATCTGCCTAAAAGGCTTTTTCCACAGAGATCTGCCTGGATGCTCCCCTTTCTTCAGTCAGGTCTTTGCTCAAATGCCAGCTCCTCAGAAACATTTCCCTGACCACCCATATGAAATAGAAACATAAAATCACAGCCACCAGCATGCCTGTTACCCTTCTTCCTATTCATAACACTGGCTATTATCTGTTACTGTCTTACACACCTTGGTGTAAATTTCTTTATTGTCTCCATGCCCACTGAAATGGAAGCCACATGAGGGCAGGCTTCTTCCTGCTTTCTTCAGTGCTATCCCCCCAGGGTTTTCACTTGCAGCTACTTAATAAATGTACATGAGTATGTGGACTTCTTTTCCTGATTTCCAGTGTTTACAGCATTGTCAGATACACTGCAGAACCTCATAACATACTTACTATATCCTGAGCAAACTGTGTTATAAATTATAAGGAATTGCCATGGAATTTCCCCCTCATAAACTTGACAGGTTAAAGAAACATATCAAAAGTTCATTAAATGGCAAGAGGGTGCTAATTTGATAAGTAGTGAAGCAGAAAAGAAGGAAGAGAGAATTCCAAAATATAATTCATAAAATTCTTTCGTGACCTTGCCTTAGCCTAATATAGGATGCTTTCCTGGTCCTACTCCTTCTGCAGTTCCCTCTTCATACTTCAAGGGCTAGGATGAATCTTTCTACCTCCAAGGCCCATTCCTGAGCAGCCCCACTCTTTCTGAACTCTAAGGGCTCTAAATGTTGGCCACAACCACATGACTCACATGACTAGTAGTAGGATCATTCACCCACATTTTTCCATCTCATCTAAACTCATTGTTCCTATCTAATCAACTCCATAGCAGCAACTCAGCCCCTGGCTTTTTTTTTTTTTTTTTTTTTTTTTGCCATTTTAGCCCAGTCTGAGTCCATAAAATGAGCCACGAAAGTACTCAATACAGTCCTTTGTATCGAAGAGGATAAAGCATTTATATTCTGATAGAATTAACCCAACATAAACTCCTGCTCAAAATGAGCTGTCAGAAGTGAAAGTCTCACACTGGACAAAAGGAAGTAGGCTGGGTGGACCTGCTGGAGGCTCTCCCTCTTGCATGAGCAGCGGGAGGGCCAAGACCTCCTATGCTTCCTGTCTAGACCTGGAGATGGTTTCAGGAGTACCCAGAAAATAGGACATAAAGCAGCTGTCAACCAACAGCACAGGGTGGCTCTTTGATACCCCTTTTTCTTCAGTTTTCATCTGGGTCCCCAACCCAAGGGGTTGCAGAGAGAACTGTGACTTATGGAAGAAAGGGGTATTTGTGGAAGAATGCTCCAACACACTCTGTCTCCTCATGGTCCACCTCAAGATTAATTGTTTACCCATTTCCTTAGCTTAAGCTTACTCTATACCTAATCTATCTAGGTGCTTCTTTCTTCTTTTTTAACTCAGTCCATTAGGAAAAGGCTCTAGACCATTTTGACCCCCCAGGAGAGTTTTCCTCCTTAATCTCCATCTATCCCTTGTGATTAGAATGGTCTGTCTTTCCTCTCCTCTCTCCTCTTCTCTACGTATTCCCTTTCTTCCTCTCTCCCTCTCTTTTCTCTCCTCCTCTCCTCTTCTCTCTTCTATTATTTTCTGTTCTTCTTCACTTAGTCTTTCTAGCTTGTTTAACTCCAAAGACCACTTCAAGAAAATCTTACTTTCCAGCTCCAAACCCAACACTCTTTTAGCTCACTTTCAGTACCAAGACACTTTCTTTGGAATGGCATTGATTAAACTTTTGTATGCCTTTCCCGCCTGTCTGTTGAGTTGCCCACGTTGGACTGAACTCACCTTCTGTTTTCTTTTGCAACATTTCAACAGACATCCAGGGTGAGATGAATGACTTGGCAGCAGCCCCCACAACTCGAGGAGGAAATCAGCTAAAGACTGGCTCCTACCAGCTGCTCTCTCTACTGACCCCATTCACCTTGAAATCAGGACACTGGAAGAAGAAAGAGGAGAAAAAAATCCCATACATGGCTGTGTCCTTACATACTTCTGGAAGGGAGTGTGTCTTTGTGTAGTGGGGGTAGGGGAAGATTTTCGTGCATAGAGGAGAGGGTTATGCAGTGGGGAAAGAGACAGATGTCTCTCAGTGGTTATGAAGAAAATCGAGAGAGGAAATATTCCACTCGAACTATCCTGTACTTAAACTAGAGGATGGTTAATTCTACCCCACAAGCATTAAGTTGGTTCATTTTTGCTGGGTTGTAACTTTAGAGGTGTGGGCATGCAATTAAAATTTTCCTCGTATCACCCTACTTAACCCAATGACATTGGGGAGCAGGATTTCCCCATTTTAACAGCTAGTTCAGAGCTCAAGAGGCAGCCCAACGGCAGCCACAGCGAGGAGAGGCTGAGTGGCAGTTCTAATTGACCATTTCTACCCATGTTCCTCTTAGAAACATACAATACGAGCTGTCACAGCTTCCTGCCAATCACAAGAAATCTGACCTAGACAAAGCACCATCTCAGAGTGAGGGCTGTTTATATATCCAATAAATTCCGTTTCCATTGCATTATCTTATTTTTAGGCCATTGCAGAGAAGAGCATGCCTAATCATATCATAAAATCATGAATTTAGTAGATTATAGATGATGACTTCAAATCTAATTATGCCCTCTGGCTGCCCAAACAAGATACCATTTAGCATTTGACACCATCAAGTCTTGAAGTTGCCAGTTTGGTCTTTGGGGATACTGTGGAGCTTTTGCACAATAGAAGCTTGTCAAATACTTAGGAGGCATTGCTGTTTTATGACACAGAGGAAAGAAAACAATGAATTTGCGTTTTGATGTGCGATGAAGAGAACTTCGGGATGAGCTGTTTCATTGCATAAAGGGGTGAAGCAATATAGGAGATTTATGCAGACAAGTTACATGCCACATTTGCCTGTTTTTCTCCTTTTACAGTCGATGAGGGATTTTTACTCTGACACAATTTCGACAACACTCATGTCATAAGCAATGGAAACTGGAAAGAGAGAGAAGCCCACAAAGGCAAACTAACTAGATAGACAGCAGCTCATCAGTGCCACATACTCATGCTCAGCTCCTGTGGAATGATCTTGCTGTAAGAAGGCCAGACACATGGATTTTAAATGCCTCTACAAGTGGTTAGTTAGCAAGGTGGTCACACATCCATAGATGCACTGACAGAGAAACTACATGAGACAACATGGTGTTTCAGCTTGCAGCTGCCATCCCTACTCCATCAGGGAACACAGCTGGTGCCTTCTCTCTCAAAGTTAGCAGGGGGCTGTGGGAAAGATGACAGGGCTTCAGATTCCCCATCCAACTCAGCAGGAGAAAGAAAAGGTCCTCAGACAAAGAAATGCTGATCCAAATTCTTCATCATGCATGGGCACACACAGGTGTTCTCCCATTTTTTAAGTTTACATGGTTCAGCTTGTTGCTGAACAGTGATTAATTCCACAGGAAAAGGGCCATGAAAGCTTATAATATTGAAGCTTGAATGAAGGAGAATTTCATTTCTCTCCTCTGTTGATGGGGCTTGGCCACAGGACTTTCTACAGTCAGTAAAATATGCAGGAAATATGTGTCACTGACTTGCGAAAGCTTTGGGAACCAGTATGTAGTCTCCAAGCTTTCTTTTTCCCTCTGCTCAATGACCAGCAATGTCTCAAAGAAAAATTGCTCTGTCAACTGGATCGCAGAGTAAACAGAATATGGAGCAGTACTGAAGTAGACCCAAGATGGCTGGGAACAAGAAATAACCTTTTATTGTTAAGGGACTGAAATTTGGGGGTTGTTACTGCATTATAACCTCGCCTATTCTAACGGATATAGTCACTTTAAAATGCTATTGGACCATCTATTATAAATCTAAAAGTGGGTGGCATCCTTGCTTGAAAAGTTCAAGTATTTTCTTCCTCTTGCCATGCTCTATTTTTTATCTGTAGCCTCTTTGTGTTTGGACTGGTTCCGTCTTTGGTTTGTTTATTAGCCTCAAGGAGGATATCAGATGAGACAGATCTCTGAACCACAGATGTGGATACATTTTAGGCAGATGATGTTATGGTTAATTTGGTAGGAAGAGGTGAGCATGGATCTCACAATTATAGAACATATTATCCTCTTTCAAAAGCAGTTTGTTGCCTTTGCAATAGACATATTCATCTAGCATTACATGAAAGTGTGTAGATCCTATCTCCTAATATTAGAAAGACTTGGTCAGTGAGCTATATGGCAAGCAGGACCTGTGATAACATAATATAATCCTATTAGAGACTTTACATAGAAAATGAAAAGTATCCTAAATTTAAAATATTTGAAAACCTTAACAGTGTTAGAAGACACACAGTAAATGCTGAATTTTCAAGGCATAAAACCCGCTACATGGAAGAATACTTTATTTTGTTAAGTTCAATCACTATACGTAGATTATCTTCTAGGGTTTCTAGCAGATGGGGAATCTAGCATTAGGGTTTTGCAGAAAATAGTTTTGAGGCTCAACAATGTTCCTTATTTGTTAGTGAAAGGCAATATCTACCTGTGTATCTGCCAAAAACCTTGAGTTTTTATCTTATTCTTCTCCTTCAGATTTTAAGAACTAAGCACCTCAGCAAACAGAATCTCTAGATCTGAGTCAATGAGAGTTCCTTCAGATTGTCAATTAAACCGTGAACTATAAAGAAGAAGCAGTCACAGGGAAATTTTCTGGTTTGACATTACAGTTAGGAAACAACTTTCCAGAACCATGGAATGTTGGATTTGAATAAGAGAAAGCATCTGGGATCCTTATGCCCAGTGAAGTTTAGAAATTCACAAATAGCAAATCACAAATAGAAGGGGATCTGAGATCAGACCTTTGGTGTCCTCTTTGGATGTTAGTCCTTTCCTTATAACTGCTTGTTAAGGATGGGCTAGACCATCTGAGATGACAGAAATTTATTTAATAAAGAATGTAGAGTTTGAGAGAATTAGGAAGATAGAAATAATGAAGATCAACAATCTTCCCCAAATGAACACTCCATTAAAGAAAACCCCAACAGCTTATCAGCTTGAGATTGAATGCCTCCAGTGACTGGGAGCTCACTGACCTCTGAAGTGTCAGTTCTGTTGCGGGAACTTGCTGGATAGTAGTAATAAGGTCCTCCTTGGGATCAACCAAGAGCATCCTTGTGGGCATTTCCATAAACTGGTCATAGTTCTGCTCTGTTATATAAGATTAATCTAGTCCAGTGGTTTTCAAACAAAGGGATTGGCTCCCAGAAGACTCCCAGATTTTTGGCTCTCGGAGGACATTTGGTAAAGTCTGGAGACGTTTTTGGTTGTTACAACTACCAAAAATGCTACTGAAATATAGAGTATAGAGAGGCCAGTGGTACTGTTAAACACCATATAAGTCACAGGTCAACACATAGAATTATCTAACCCAGCATGTCAGTACCACTGAGACTGAGAAGCTCTGACCCGGTTCAATCTCTATTTGACACTATAACTCCTCACATATCTGAAAGGGGCTATGATATTCCTCCCGGGTTATCTCTCTACTGAATATCCTCAGTTTTCTCAGTTTTTCCATAAATGACTTAGTTTTACATCCTAAAGTAATTCTGCTCGTCATACTTCAACATGTCCATCCCTCTTGTTAATTGGCTCAACTAGAAGGATACACCATCCTTGAGATCACACATAGAGCTTGGGACTCTTAATTCCCATGATCAAATCACCTCATGTGCTTAGTGCATTGACAAGTACCGATAAACTATCACTAGAAGCATAAAAAGAGTCTGGTGTCTTAGATGAGAGTATAGATTCAATAAGAGTTCATGGTAGTTAGATGATGGTAGCAATAGCTGTAGCAGCAAAAATAACACCTACTACTTACTGAGTGCTGATGATATGCCTACCACCCTGCTAGGGGCTTTATATATATTATCTCATTAAATCTGTCGTGTAATTCCACATCATAGCTTGTGTTATCATCATTTTACAGATGAAGAAACTAATTCTTAGATAGGTTTAAAAAACTTGTCTAAGGTCATGGAACTTGTGATTAGATTGGCCAAATGTGCCTAACCTCAAAACCCATGCTCTTAATCACACAATGTGTCCTACTTCATTCTCTTCAATACAGGGATAAAATGGTGTATTTTTCATAACAGTAACAAACTACAGTGAATTAACCAATGCATCTATCATAACATGCATACACATATCTTGACCACAGTGTCATTACTTTGCAACCTAAGACCAGAACCAACTTTGCAAGTAAATGAAGCTGTTAAGACAAACAGGCCTCACATTTAAGTGTCTAAAGCTTTGTTTTTAATGGTCTCTTGAATAAAACAAATCAACAGCAACATGAACAGAGAAAATTGGTATTTTCATGGCCCTCTGTTCAAGAAAGTTGCCCCACTGAAAACTGACAACCCTGATTTGGACCATCCCAGACTCATGAGTGTGCTGGGACCTTACATGCGTGAGTGATGGCTACAAATCTTTGTGCCTTCAATATATTGGGTTTCTTCCAGTTTTGAAAGAGTTTGGATATTTTCTGCTCAGTGCTTCTACATTTGCTGCCTAAATGCTGGAGATTTTAGGTCTGTGACTCATGGATCTTTCCTCAGGAGGAGGGGAGACTATATTTTCTTCTTTTGGCAGCTCTTAAATTATTAGTCAAGTTACCATGTAATCTTTGAGTTTCACCAAGTGGCTGCAAGGATTAGATATTGAGAGCTGGAGAAAAGTTCTGGGATTACAAACTTGCACTGTGCTGCAACTTGAGGCGGACTTTTTTTTCTTTCTCTTATGACCCAGGAACATATTTCTGCCATATTTATATAGTACTTTCCTGAAGACAAGGAAAACTCCACTAGCAGAAGTAAAGGAGGAGTAACCTGACATTTAGAAGGAAAAGTTCTTTTGGCATGAGAGCTCGCACCAAAACTCATCATAATTTAACTTTTTAAACTTGAGAGTCTTTGATACTGATCTCTATTTGTCAGCATAAATGTCTCCTCTTTCCTTACCCTTGGGAAGACTCCAGTTCTCTGCTGCAGCTGGAATACTCCTATCATAACTTTTGCATGACACATTTGAAAAAGAATGCCTCTTGCTTAGACCATTTATCTAGCCTCACACCTCCAGATGTTTCTTAAAGCTGGCTTCTCCAAATGTCATTTCTACCTGACCTGTAGGGAATGAATCTTACCCTTTCAAAAATAAGGGCTGGATCAGCTATCATGTAAGGTGGAGCTGATTCAGCTCAGGTCCATTAATAAAAGCAGACCAGAAGATCTCCATCTCCCCTAAATAACCCCATCCCTTCAACTTGCTCAGTGGGATTGAGCACTCAGTAGGCATCAGAAAACCTCCCTTTTAAATGCATGCTGAAGATGAGACTGAATGAATATTGCTCTTGGATCCTGTGGTCTCCTTTACCTGTCCTGATATCCAAAAAATCAGATGAATTTTTTGATAACTAATTAAGATAAGGGTATAAAATCTCTTTAATCATGGTAAAGCAACTCAAAAAGTTAAAGGATGAATATTATTACTAGATGTGAAGCTCTCAGCAAATACAAAATAAAAATAGAAAAAACAAAACCCTGTCCAGGTAGACTTGGAAAGAAGACACACACAAATGAAACACATTTCAAATGCATGAAACAAGCATTATCATCTTGGGGACTGAGTATTTCCTGAGCCCCCCAGATTTTATTGAATCCCTCTCCTCTTGATTTTCCCAAGTTCACACAACACTCTCTGTGTATACCTTTTAAAGCAGTGACTGGTGATTTTCTTATCTGTTCCCCTCTGCACCAAAAGCACCTTACAATAAACAGGAAGTTCCTTTGTTTCTATCCCCAGTGCCTAGTTCAGTACCTGGTACATTACAGAAACAAAACAATGGTCATCGATTTAATTAATTAATTAACTAATAATTAACAATACAAGTCAGTACATGCTGAGTGCTAAATAATAGGTAGAGAAAAGTAGTCTAGGATTCAAAGCAAGGCTAAATAAATATAAAATGTGTTAGTAAAGTAAAAGCTTTGTATAAGAGTTAAGGTTGGAAGAAAAGCAAGGATGAAATCTATCTATCCATCCATCCATTCAGTAAGTATTGCATTTTACTATATGCCAGGGCAATGCATGCACTAGGAGATGCAATTTTAGGAAGGGGAGATGGTCAAAGCTTTAAAGAGCATTAAATATTAATATAATTATAAAGGAATGAGCTGAGAGGATTGTCTGGAGTGGAGAAGTTAGAAATTAGGTTTTACAAGCAGGCTGATTTCAGATGATGCTAGGCCTACTTTATCAGCAATGAAGAGCTAGTGTGTAGAGAGACGTGATAGATGAGTTGCAGAGGACAAGACCTGGAGGCAGAGCGACCTATTAGGAGGCTGTTGTAGAAATTCACATATGAAAGGATGGCAGTATTCACAATTAAGCTACTAGAGAATTATCCCCTAGGGGCTCTCTCTCTGCCCTAATTTAAATTGTAGATGCTCATGTGAAGATATCAGGCATAAATTGCTTTCTAAGGCAGGACCTGGACAAGAGAAAGAGAAAGGAATGTGTAAGTATCAGAGTTAAACATCATCTACTTCAAGGTTTTAGACTATTTCAGCTTTGGGACCAGTTTCACTCAAGTGGTTCAGGAGATTGCAGCCTGTTATACCTACTTATAGGCTTCTCCCCTCATAACCATGAACTTGTATTTGGCAGGGCATGGTGCTTACACCTGTAATCCCAGCACTTTAAGAGGCCAAAGTGGAAGGATCTCTTGAGGCAAGGAGTTCAATGCTGCAGTGTTGAGCCACTTAACTCCAGCCTGGGCAACAGAGCAAGAAAAGAAAAAAAAAAAAAAAAAAAAAAACTTGTGTTTTAAAAAGATAGTGCCAAACCATTACAATTACATCTTTATCTCTGATTGGAATTAGATTAGAATTGCTCCCAAATATAATTCATCTACTTGCTAATTAATGCATTCTCTACTGGGATGATGAAGATGCATAAAACATAGACCTACTAAATTCTTAAGTTCTCAAAATTCGAAAAACAAGAATTAATCCTAATGAAACACTGATATTATTTGTAGGACAAAGTTTGTTTATACTCAATTAAAAATTTTTCTTGGATATTGAGACTCATTCAAGAAGCTTTCAATATATTTTACAGAAACCAGTTTTTTCTTCCACTAGCAATCAGGTCAAGTGACAAAAATATCTAAAATCAAGTAGCAATCTTATCTTCCCAAACATTTTCCAAAAGTCTCTTCCATTTTGGGTCCAACAGCAAGCTGTCTGTGACTAGTTCTCCTGTATCATTCCTCCATTCCTATTTTTATTTTAAATACAAATGGTTTTTGCTGTTTCCCTCAATAATTTTAGTCTTTCTTGGCAATCTGGTGCCCTAGTCAATTTCCTGAGGTAAAGTTGTGTTTATGTAAAAAATGCTATCAGAAAAACAGCTCAAGCAATGAAAGAAGTCAGTGTACATTTTAATTGACAACTACATAAATAGATGGAGTCACAGTTGGGGGTTTTGGATTGTTATATACATTTCCTTGTTCCTTTGCCTGGACTTAAGCATTGACTACATGCACACAAAAACTTATTTTGCAAATGTTTATTGAGAGCCTACTATGTGGTAGGCCTCATGTTAATGAGCCTACAACAAAGAGCAAAACTGCACAATACCATGACATTTGCTACTTGCTAACTTATGCTTTATCTACTGATACATGGGACTTACTTTCCCAATTGGATTATAAGCTCTGAGTGGGCAGAGACCATGCTTCATTCATGACTTACTCATCTTTGCCCTTCCTAGACCAGGTATAGACTAGACATCAACAATGAAAATCAGAAAATTTCCCTCCCTGGTAATATATATTGCTTTGAATTCCTCCAATATGTCCACGCATACATGAATGATCGAATCTAGGCCTTGACGTGGGAATTCAAGTTGATTATTTGAACTTGCAGAACTCCAGCTTTCTCATGTATAAAATGTATACAATTCTATCTCGTGGTTATTCTGACGTTCAAATGACAGACTAGCATATGAAAGTCCTTTTTAAACTCTTCATAGTAACATACATCTATGGGTTTATTATGTTTACTCTAAATTGTGCTGTTGTTTCACAAACGAAGGTCTTAGCTCTTTAAGTTAAGCATAAAGCTCTTCAAAGAGCCCCATGTTGCCTAGGACAATGTTGAGCCTATAACATAAGGAAACCAAGGATGAATGGATAAATGCAGAGCATTGGTTCCAAAGCACACAGTCATATCTCATGGAGAAACACATGCATATTGTGCTACTGACAAGAATATAAGCACATGAGGAGAGCAAAACAGAGGTAGTGAAATCTATCATCTGTCCCATCCCTTATGATATCCATTAAATACATGTGGACTATTGAACAAATAGAATGTGGCTAGTGCAACTTGAGGAAATGAATTTTTAACTTTATTTACTTTTAATTAATTAAAATTTATATAGCCACATATGGCCAGTGTCTAACTCATTGGGCAGGGCAGTATGTGGGCTGATTTTGCCATTGGTTAGGTACTGTGTGACCCCAGGAATGTCTGTTATCTTATCTGGCTCTTAAGTTCTGTCAGATGGAGAAAGATTAATATCTTAGGTCCCCTTTTCAGTAAAACGTTCTATCAAAATATAAGAATAACTGTTAAGACATGGGAGTCCAGTCCTGGCTTCATATTGATTTAATTCTCCCATGTAGCATGTATAAACATGTAAATGCTAGCTCTTAGCCTCTCTGTGTTTGAATTCCTACTTCTAAAAAAAGGTGATGCTCTCTAGATTCCTTCTCTCTGGGCAGGGCATCTCTGAAAGAAAGGCAGCAGCCCCAGTCAGGGACTTATAGATAAAACTCCCATGTTCCTGGGACAAAGCACCTGGGGGAAGGGGCACCTATGGGCACAGCTTCAGCAGACTTAAACATTCCTGCCTGCCAGCTCTGAAGAAAGCAGCAGATCTCCCAGCACAGCGCTTGAGCTCTGCTAAGGGACAGACTGCCTCCTCATGTGGGTCCCTGACCCCTGTGCCTCCTGACTGGGAGACACCTCCGTTCAGGGTTGACAGACCTCATACAGGAGAGCTCTGGCTACACCTCCAAGCAGGGTCGACAGACACCTCATACAGGAGAGCTCTGGCTGGTATCTGGTAGGTGCCCCTCTGGGGTGAAGCTTCCAGAGGAAGGAACAAGCAGCAATCTTTGCTGTTCTGCAGGCTCCACTGGTGATATCCACACAAACAGGGTCTGGAGTGGACCTCCAGCAAACTCCAGCAGACCTGCAGCAGAGGGGCCTCTTAGAAGAAAAACTAACAAACAGAAAGGAACAGCATCAACATCAACAAAAAGGACGTCCACACAGAAACCCCATCCGAAAGTCACCAACATCAAAGACCAAAGGTAGATAAATCCACAAAGATGAGGAAAAACCAGGGCAAAAAGGTTGAAAATTCCAAAAACCAGAATGCCTCTTCTCCAAAGGATCATAACTCCTTGCTAGCAAGGGAGGAAAACTGGATGAAGAATGAGTTTGATGAATTGACAGAAGTAAGGCTTCAGAAGGTGGGTAATAACAAACTCCTCCGAGCTAGAGGAGCATCTTCTAGCCTAATGCAAGAAAGCTAAGAACCTTGATAAAAGGTTACAGGAATTGCTAACTAGAATAACAAGTTTAGAGAAGAACATAAATGACCTCATGGAGCTGAAAAACATAGCACAAGAACTTCGTGAAGCATACACAACTATCAATAGCTGAATCAATCAAGCAGAAGGAAGGATATCAGAGATAGAAGATCGACTGAATGAAATAAAACATGAAGACAAGAATAGAGAAAAAAGAACAAAAAAGAACAAAAAAAGCCTCCCAGAAATATGGGACTATGTGAAAAGGCCAAACCTATGTTTGATTGGTGGACCTGAAAGTGACCAGAAGAATGAAACCAAGTTAAAAAACACACTTCAGGATATTATCCAGGAGAATTTCCCCAACCTAGCAAGACAGGCCACCATTCAAATGCAGGAAATACAGAGAACAACACAAAGAGAAGAGCAACCCCAAGACACATAATCGTCAGGTTCACTAAGGTTGAAATGCAGGAAAAAATGTTAAAAGCAACCAGAGAGAACGGTTGGGTTACCCACAAAGGGAAGCCCATCAGACTAATAGTGGATCACTCTGCAGAATATTGAGTGCAGACTAAGAGTGGATCTCTCTCTAAGAAAACTAATTATTGGCCCCACTTGCTTCTGGCTACAAGCCAGAAGAGAGTGGGGCCAATAATCAATATTCTTAAAGAAAATAATTTTTAACCCAGAATTACAGATCCAGCCAAACTAAGCTTCATAAGCAAAGGAGAAATAAAATCTTTTACAGACAAGCAAATGCTAAGAGATTTTGTCACCACCAGGCCTGCCTTACAAGAGCTCCTGAAGAAAGCACTGAACATGGAAAAGAACAACTGGTACCAGCCACTGGAAAAACATACCAAACTGTAAAGACCATCGACACTATGAAGAAACTGCATCAACTAAGGGGCAAAATAACCAGCTAGCATCATGATGACAGGATCAAATTCACATATAACAATATCAACCTTAAAAGTAAATGGGCGCTAAATGCTTCAGTTAAAAGACACAGATTGGCAAATTGGATGAAGAATCAAGACCCATCAGTGTGCTGTATTCAGGAGACCATTTTCACATGCAAAGACACACATGGCTCAAAATAAAGGGATGGAGGAATATTTACCAAGCAAATGGAAAGTAAAAAAAAGCAGGGGTTGCAATCCTAGTCTCTGACATAACAGCCTTTAAACCAACAGAGATGAAAAAAGATAAACAAGGGCATTACATAACAATAAATGGGTCAATGCAAAAAGAAGAGCTAACTATCCTAGGGTGAATATATATGCACCCAATACAGGAGCACCCAGATTCATAAAGCAAGTTCTTAGAAACCTACAAAGAGACTTAGACTACCACACAATAATAGTGGGAGACCTTAACACCCTACCCGTACTGTCAATATTAGACAGATCAACAAGACAGAAAATTAACAACAATATTCAGGACTTGAACTCAGCTCTGGACCAAGCATACCTAATATACATCTACAGAACTCTCCACCCCAAATCAACAGAATATACATTCTTCTCAGCACCACATCACACTTATTGTAAAATTGACCACATAATTAGCAGTAAAGCACTCCTCAGCAAATGCAAAAGAACGGAAATCATAACAAACAGTCTCTCAGACCACAGTGCAATCAAATTATAACTCAGGATTAAGAAACTCACTCAAAACCACACAACTACATGGAAACTGAACCATCTGCTACTGAATGACTACTGGGTAAATAAAAAAATTAGGGCCGAAATAAATAAGTTATTTGAAACCAATGAGAACAAAGATGCAACATATCAGAATCTCTGGGACACAGATAAAGCGTTGTTTAGAGGGAAATTTTAGCACTAAATGACCATAGGAGAAAGCAGGAAAGATCCAAAATCAACACCCTAACATCACAATTAAAAGAACTAGAGAAGTAAGAGCAAACAAATTCCAAAGCTAGCAGAAGGCAAGAAATAACTAAGATCAGAGCAGAACTGAAGGAGATAGAGACAGGAAAAAACCTTCAAAAAAAAATCAATGAATCCAGAAGCTGGTTTTTTGAAAAGATTAGCAAAATAGATAGATTGCTAGCCAAACGAATAAAGAAGAAAAGAGAGAAGAATCAAATAGACACAATAAAAAATGATAAAGGGGTTATCAGTACCGATCCCACAGAAATAGAAACTACCACCAGAGAACACTATAAACACCTCTATGCCAATAAACTAGAAGATCTAGAAGAAATGGATAAATTCCTGGACACATACACCCTCCCAAGACTAAACCAGGAAGAAGTCAAATCCCTGAAGAGACAAATAACAAGTTCTAAAATTGAGGCAGTAAATAATAGCCTACCAATCAAAAAAGCCAAGGACCAGATGGATTCACAGCTGAATTCTACCAGAGGTACAAAAACGAGCTGGTACCATTCCTTCTGAAACTATTCCAAACAATAGAAATAGAGGGATTCCTCCCTAACTCATTTTATGAGTCCAGCATCATCCTGATACCAAAACCTGGCAGAGACACACACAAAAAAGAAAATCTCAAGTCAATATCCTTGATGAACATCGATGCAAAAATCCTCAACAAAATACTGGCAAACTGAATCCAGCAGCACATCAAAAAGCTTATCCACCATGATCAAGTGGGCTTCATCCCTGAGATGCAAGGCTTGTTCGACATATACAAATCAATAAATGTAATCCATCACATAAACAGAATCAATGACAAAAACCACATGATTATCTCAATAGATGCAGAAAAGGCCTGCGATAAAATTCAACATTCCTTCATGCTAAAAACTCTCAATAAACTAGGTACTGATGGAATGTATTTCAAAATAATAAGAACAGTTTATGACAAACCCACAGCAAATATCATACTGAATGGGGAAAATCTGGAAGCATTCCCTTCGAATACCGGCGTAAGACAGGGATGCCCTCTCTCACCACTCCTGTTCAACATAGTATTGGAAGTTCTGGCCAGGGCAATCAGGCCAGAGAAAGAAATGAAAGTATTCAAACAGAAAGAGAGAAAGTCAAATTGTCTCTGTTTGCAGATGACATGATTGTATATTTAGAAAACCCCATCATCTCAGCCCAAAATCTCCTTAAGCTGATACACAACTTTAGCAAATTCTCAGGATATAAAATAAATGTGCAAACATTACAAGCATTCTTATACACCAATAATAGAGAACCAAATCATGAGTGAACTCCCATTCACAATTGTTACAAAGAGAATAAAATACTTAGGAACACAACTTACAAGGGATGTGAAGGACCTCTTCAAGGATAAATACAAACCACTGCTCAAGGAAATAAGAAAGGACACAAACAAATGGAAAAACATTCCATTCTCATGGATAGGAGAATCAACATCATGAAAACAGCCACATTGCCCAGAGTAATTTATAGATTCAATGCTATCCCCATTAAGCTACCACTGACTTTCATTACAGAATTAGAAAAAAACTACCTTAAATTTCATATGGAACAAAAAAGAGTTTGGATAGCCAAGATAATCCTAAGCAAAAAGAACAAAGCTGGAGGCATCACGCTACCTGACTTCAAACTATGCTACAGGGCCACAGTAACCAAAATAGCATGGTACTGGTACCAAAACAGAGATATAGACCAATGGAAGAGAACGGAACCCTCAGAAATAATGCCACACATCTACAACCATCTGATCTTTGACAAACCTGACAACAATAAGCAATGGGGAAAGGATTCCCTATTTAATAAATGGTGCTGGGAAAATTGGCTAGCCATATGCAGAAAACTGAAACTGGACCCCTTCCTTACACTTTATACAAAAATTAACTCAAGATGGATTAAAGATTTAAATGTAGGACCTAATACTATAAAAACCCTAGAAGAAAACCTAGGGAATAACATTCAGGACATAGGCATGGGCAAAGGCTTCATGAATAAAACACCAAAAGCAATGGCAACAAAGGCCAAATCGACAAATGGGATCTAATTAAACTAAAGAACTTCTGCACAGCAAAAGAAACTATCATCAGAGCGAACAGGCAACTTATAGAATGGGAGAACATTTTTGCAATCTACCCATCTGACAAAGGTCTAATATCCTGAATCTACAAAAGAACTTAAACAAATACACAAGAGAAAAAAAACAAACAAACATCAAAAAGTGGGCAAAGGATATGAACAGACACTTTTCAAAAGAAGACATGTGGCCAACAACATGAAAAAAAAGCTCATCATCACTGGTCGTTAGAGACATGCAAATCAAAACCACAATGAGATACCATATCACGCCAGTTAGAATGGTGATCATTAAAAAGTCAGGAAACAACAGATGCTGGAGAGGATGTGGAGAAATAGGAATGCTTTTACACTATTGATGGGAGTGTAAATTAGTCCAACCATTGTGGAAGACAGTGTGGTGATTCCTCAAGGATCTAGAACCAGAAATACCATTTGACCCAACAATCCCATTACTGGGTATATACCCAAAGGATTATAAATCATTCTACTATAAAGATACGTGCACACATATGTTTATCCCAGTAACAGGACTTGGAACCACCCCAAATGCCTATCAATGATAGACTGGATAAAGAAAATGTGGCACATATACACCATGGAATACTATGTAGCCACAAAAAAGGATGAGTTCGTGTCCTTTTCAGGGACATGGATGAAGCTGGAAACCATCATTCTCAGCAAACTAATATAGGAACAAAACCAAACACCGCATGTTCTCACTCATAAGTGGGAGTTGAACACTGAGAACACACGGACACAGGGAAGGGAAATCATACACTGGGGCCTGTCGGGAGGTGGGGGGCTAGGAGAAGCATAGCATTATGAGAAATACCTAATATAGATGATGGGTTGATGGGTGCAGGGAACGTGTATACCTATGTAACAAACCTGCACACTCTGCATGTATCCCAGAACTTAAAGTATACAAAAAAGTGTGGGTGGGGGGGGGGGGTGAGATAATAGAAGCTACATCTCTGGATTATTCTCAGGATTAAATAATTTAATAAATGTAAAGTAAGAGCACAGTGCCCTGGTACACAGCAGTGGTGACATGTTAGTTGTTTTTATGGTTATCACTAACTGGCTGCGAGAATTGTCTAAGTCTCTTTAACTCTCTAAGCCCCAGTTTCTTTATTTGCATAAGAACTTTAAGATAATAAAATAATATGACACCCATCATTTGAAATGTTAAAATAAAAAGACAAATACCTTTTTTTTTTTTTTTTTTTTTTAAGTTTTGAAATCAGTTAAGCTTTAGCTTTAATCTTATCAGGTATTCAACCAATATTTATAAAGTGTCTACTATATGTCAAGGACTGTTTTTTAGATGACAGTTTATAGCAAAGAACAAAACAATGTCCCTGCCCTTTAGGGGGTTATTTGGGGTTTGTTCACACAGAGATACATGCACACCCACGTTCTTTCATAGTCTCTAGAGTCTGGCTGTCTCAGTTTAAATCCCAGCTCTGCTACTCACCAACTGTATAAACTTAAGCAAGTGATTAACTTCTTTAAGCCTCCATGAGCCTATCTGTAATAGGAAGACAATAACGGGGATGTCTGAGGATTAAATACAATAACATATGGGCCAGGTGCAGTGGCTCACGCCTGTAATCCCAACACTTTGGCATGTCCAGGTGGGCGGATCACTTGAGGCCAGGAGTTCGAGACCATTCTGGACAACATGGTGAAACCCCATCTCTACTAAAAATACAAAAATTAGCTGGGCATGGTGGCATGGGCCTGTAGTCTCAGCTACTCAGGAGGTTGAGGCACGAGAATTGCTGGAACCCAGGAGGTGGAGGTTGCAGTGAGCTGAGATCGTGCCACTGCACTCCAGTCTGGGTGACAAAGCAAGATTCTGTCTCAAAAAATCCCAAAAAACACAAAACAAAATAAATAAATAAATACAATAATATGTGTACAGCACTTAGCATAGTACCTGGCACTCAGTAAGCATAAACAGAAGGTAACTGTTACGGCTTTTATTGGGAGAGCATAGAAAACCTGCTTTCTTCCAGAGGCACAATTCTGTGCTGAGTTGTGGGTAATGGATGTGAAGCAAGAGCTCAGAGCCCATAGGGGATCCTGTTTCCTGTTTTTCATGTTTTTCTGGGAATTCTCAACTCCTTTCCATCTTGAAGTCTCCCAGATGGAGTCCTCAGAAGTACCAAGCCTTGAGTTCTGGGGACTGTTTAAAAGTGGAGGAGTCCTGACTTATTCTTCCTCAGATGATGGGTCTACCTTAAGTGGGTGAAACAGACTGCACACTTGAAAGTGTGGGGTTATGCTGGAAATGAGGGCGCAGGTGAAAATGAAGAAGCATTGTCATCTTCAGGTTTACATGTTTCAAGCTGATCCCTGCATTTCTCTAGCATTTTCCTGGATTGCTTTTTGCTGACATCAGTCAATGCCTGGAGGAGAAGTCTGCAGGAGAATGGAGGTAGTTGTGTCAGATACATTTTTTAAAGACTTACTTGGTCCTGTATACAGGCTGCTAATAACACAGCGTCATCATCAGCCGTGAGAACCCCCTTTTCTCATCCACGTTGAGCATAAAGAATCTCCCATGGTGATGTTTTCCTCCCCTTTAAAACTTAAATTAAGGTTCATTCTAGCTTTATTTTCACCACTTGCAAAGACTAGGGGATCAGTAGGGTCACACACATCCCTGAATGATGATTCCTGTTATTCCTGAGAGGGCTTGCAAGTATTCAACCTTCAAAGTCTATGATAAATCAACAAGGAAGTTTCCCAGGAACAACCAGCATTAGTCTGTGGTTAGGCGGCTGCCTGAATAATAATTTTTCATTATTCACAAAACAGCTTTAATATCCACAGCTAAAAGGATCCCAGGCTGCCCCAATGCCTGTAATGTCACCATTGCTTCTTCCTTTGGACAATGGCATTGAACGCTTCTGACAAGAAGGGAACCCTGCCTGAGGAGGGGAATCCATGAAACCCCATCAGATACTCAGACATCAGAATTGATTTATCCTCATGTCTCAGCTTTTTGGCTAAGATCAAGTGTATAACTGATTGACCAGAGATCCACAGACAGGCAGACAGGGACAGTGAGGAGCCCAGGAAAGTACTGAAGGGCTGCCCAGCGTGGGTGCTGTGCAGTGAGAAGTGGGTGGAGACCTGTTTGAGAGCTGTAGGCCCTTTGTGGGCAATGAGTGCTGGGGGTTCAGATAAGAACAGGTATGAAAAGAAGAAAGAAAGGGCAGGGAAGGAGAGAGCAATCCATCTCTAATACCAGCACCTTTACTATTTTGCTAAGGGAGAGACTAACTGAGTGGTTACAGGAAGAACTGGTCAGGGTAACCCCATAACTCACAGTTTATTTTCCCTTTCTGAACATTGCAGTTGCGAACTTTGGAGATTTGGCAACATCAGGCAAGGATGCTGCCAGCAGGAGGAGAGATCCTGGACAACCGTGCACGGGTCATCCTTGCTACGATCTCACAGCAATCTTGCCTTGTATGGCACTGGAACAACAGAGCCTCTTTCTTCAGATGAAGTCTTCCCTTAGTGCTTTTCATTATCTAAGCTGGGCACTCTATAAATGACTATCGTGGCTGCTCACAAAGTGTTTAGACAGCTGTAGGGCCATGACTGAAAAGCACGTTCTTGGGGCTTGTGACTTAGCAGAGGACTCACTCTCCCCCCTGAAAGCCCTTAGCTGTCTGCTGGCTTACCGCTTCCTGAAGTTTGGGGTCTTCTCTGAATGTCACACAGCATCCCTCTCCTCCACTATTTGGATAATTAAGTATATTCTCAATGGAGCAAACATGACTCCCTTTAAACATCTACCCTTTGCCCTCAGTAAAACAGTTTAGGAGAACAGAAATTTCTCAGCAGACACTTGTAGTTAAACAAAGCATTTCACAAACTTCTGAAATAAGGATGATATTTATTTATTTTTCATTATTCATGAAACAGCTTTAATCTGAAGGCTGATGTTTGGAGAAGAATGCTCAGTTGCAACCTGGCAGAGCTCACGCTGCATGGAAGCTGAAGATGTCACCCACGGTAAACATGAACTGCTGTGACAATGGGAAGCGGAAGGTGAAGAATTGCCTCTCCAAGCAGGGTGGGGGTCTGAATGCGTGAGAAAGGGAAAGATGCATTTGATTGTGTTTACAAGATTCATTCACAGCACAGCAGGCAGTATTCACACTATAATATTCACCCTAACACAGATAATTTGATTTTCGACCTGGTTATCATGCATTCAGACATAGCAATACATGAAAATATATGCTTTAGCAGTGCATTTTAAACAAGGTTGCACACTTTAAGTCAGAATATATTAGAGGTGAGTGTTAAAGTTAGCGATTGTAGAAGTCCTAGAAATCTCCATGCAGCACATGGCATGTGTTTTGAAATTACTAAAGAAAAATGTTATATTATGTTCCAGCGGTTGAATATATACAAACACACGATCTGCAGTGAAAATGATAAACTTGGTTGCTCCTTAAATTTTTCATGATTTGAAGAATCTTCAACTTTCTTTAGACTCCCAAAGAAAAATGGAAGCATAACCCCATCCACACACATTGAAATTATAACTATTACTATTATTGCTGAGCAAAAGATAACAGATTATCTGGCCCAATCCCTGATGCGGTGTGTGAGGAAACTGAGTTGAGAGCCCTTTGGTGACTTTTTCAAGGTCACACAATTAATCAGTGGAGAGTTGATGCTACATTCTATGTCTCCTGTATTTGTTTTTTTCTGCCTTCTCCTCCCATTGGAATTGAATTAAATGAAACGTAGGAAATAGTCTACTTTATATTAAAATCAGAGTTTTTCTGGCACACAGGAAGCAGGTGGGGGTTCCTACCAAGGCTTCGCCCATCCTGCCCTCTGGTTCTCAGCCAACATGTGTGAAATATCAATTCACTGCAAAGGGTTCTCCTCCAGTGCCCTTATTCTTCTACCCCTTATGTTATTAGTCAATAAGGAATATTTCTTGGCTCTGGGGAAGTTATAATGGATAGCATTGGTCTTGGAAAACCTTGGTCTTTTAATGCTAGAGAGTGACCTTCTGAGCCTTGGTATGACTCCCAGAGAAATACCAAGTTAAGGTTCAGTAGATTGATTTGTCTTTCCATTGGTGATAAATCCCTTTGTCAAGTGTGGTGACTAAAGACTTTGATTTGGGCCCTGGGCCAAACAGTCACACTCCACAGGCTGAAGACAATTGCTCCCTCATGCTAGTGGAACAAATGGATACCTGGGACACATTAGGATAGCAGGCAACTCCAGAAGGAAGCAGACAACTAGAGGTGGGAGGAAGACAGACAGATGGGGAGGCAGCCTCACCTCTCCTCGTGCAAACCATTCGGGGGCTGGAAATATGTCCTTGCTTTTCCACACTGTGCAATTCCCACATTTCCTTCACATCACATCAGCAAATTATTTTGCTCACAGAGTTCTGAGCAGTTTGAAGTAGATAGGACTGGAAATCCCCCAGGGGACTAGGATAGCCCATGAAGTATGTGAGAACCCAGTTAACTCACATAGAGGAGATGACTCAAAACCTCCCCTCTCCAGGATCCTGAGTAAGACTTTTAGGAGAAAGCACTTAGGCTTCCTGAGAAACAGTTGCCTACATGTTAGAAGCATGTACTTTAGAATTGCCTCACCATTAAATATTTACAAATGAATTCATTTCTAAACCGATACAATCATGGGATTCCAGCAGTCTGAGATCCCAGAGCCTGGTTTGCCAGCTCTCAACCCAGATGGCCCTGATTCACAACCTGTCTCCAGCACTTGCTGGCAACGTGACTTTTGAGAGGTTACTTACCCTCTCTGTGCATCTGATTTTTCAACTGCAAAACTGTCATATCTCCCTTGTAGTCTGGTGAAGATTAAATTACTTAATTAATATAACATACTTAGAATAGTGCCTAGCACATACTAAGCGCTCAATAAAAGATACAGTTCCATTTCTGATTCTGCCTTGATGCAAACATTAAGCCAGAAAAAAAGATGAGCGATTCCCTTGTTGTCACTTAATTATTCATAAATTGTTTTAAGAAGCAGGCTCTGATATTTCCTCTGGCACCACCCCTCAAAATAACCTGAGATTCTCTAGAATGGCATCAGCTACTGAGAATATAGGGAATCTGTGTATTGGGAAAGAGTATGCAGTTTGCCTTGCACCACATGATTAATTGTGTTTAAAGACTATTTGCATTAGGACCAGAATGGTGACAATGAAATTAAAGGAGTACAGATTCAACATCACCTTAACCAAAAGGAAAAATGTAAACGCCCCGCATAAACGCAAAATGCAAACACACGCCCAAATGCAGAGGCAAAAAATAAAACCTTTCCCCTTTCCTCTTTCCTCAGGCTTTCTCCATAAGCTGAGCTCTACCCAGACAAAGGCGAGAACTGCTCTATGTAAAATGATGATCTCCATGGCTGCTTCCAACAGAATGCCCTCATTTTTCTAGAATCCAAATGCTGGCTTAGCCAAGCCACAGTCTGCTCCCGAAGAAGGATTGCTGCAGCCTGAGGTCTCAGGAGGTCAGCAGCGGGGCCAGGCTCACTTGAGCTTGGGCTGTGCTCCTGCAGCCTCCCTCCCATCCCCCAGCCTGGGCAAACCTTGGCAGGCTCCAGGTTGCAAGCCTGTGCCTCCCCACTGATGTGGAAATCATTGGACTCAGTGGTGGTTTAAGTGTGTTGTTGATGCTTTCATCAAAGCGTCGTGCTCCCACCTCATGCTAAGTAAAGCAGCTGGTGAATGTTATGTTGTGCGCTGCAGATGGATTGGTGGTGGCAGGCCCAGAGCTCACCACTTCTACTTAAACAGGTGTTTGATTCTGCATTTTCCAGGTGGCCAGAAGGAACCTGATTATTCGGTAAGAGTAGAAGCCATGCGGGAGAGGAATAGCTCCCCAGCATTGGCAAGGCAACTAGCCAGCCACTTGGCTTTAATTCGTCTGTTCACCAGACATGGTCTTAAAGCCAGAATATTTCCTTTTGGGGCCCGTACTTACTTTGAATTTTAGTGGACAATAAGGGGATTCTGCTCCCAGCTCATACTCTTTTGTTGAGTGTGGTCTTTTGGTCCGGGGTGGGTTAGAACTAGGTCACCAGAACCAGTGGCCACTGCAATTTGCAGTCAGGTCATCTCTGCTATACCAGCCCTGCTACCAGGTACAGCATGAGAAGCTGAAGTTGCTTCACAATGTTGTATTTCTCCACAACCACATATCCACCTTCATGAACAGAGGGCAGTGTGAGGGATCCTTTCTAGTCACTGGGAATGACAGACATCATCAACAGTTAGCCAGGAAATCACAAATAAAACAGCTACCCCCAAGAAGGCAGAAATCAAGAAAGCACTAAAGCAGCTTTTTGCAGCAAGAAGATCCACAAGTCAGTTTTCCGTACAATCTAGAGCAAAGGAAACTGAAATCCCCCCTCCGTTGGGCCTTTTTATGAAATGAGCCTCGATACCAATGCAGTATACAATGATATTTCTAAAACGAACCCAAGAAACCTAAAAGGCTTTAACGGGAAAAAAACTTAAGGGAAAATAGCACAATACTAAGAGGAAGAAGCACAGAACTGTAGAAACCAAGACTAGAAGAAACCCTGGCAAGGACTTCCCAAGAGAACACAAAGGAGAAAAAGCAAGCCATTGCACGCCCCTTGTAGCTTGGAGCCTACAAATCCCCAAGGAAGCCTGCGAATAAACAGGGCACTCTAAAATGAGCTCCGGGGGGAGGCGGTGGAACCATTTCTCAACAGTCTTGGAGTGAACTGAGTAAATGTGTCACAGCTTATAACTGGGGGAAAGTAGTGGGAAGGGCCCTTGTCATGGGGCCACCTGCCCCAGAGCTGGCACTGCAGGGCTGCTGCTCCTTCTCTTGGCTCCTGTGACCCTGCAGACTCCAGGGGGCAGGAAGGCAGCTGTCAGCTTTCACATGGCACTCTCTCCTGGCAAGCAAGCAAGTCCAGCGGCAGCCAAACTCTTGTCATGTTCCAATCAGCCCCACAATGGTGGAGCCTCCACTGACTGGTGGCGGGTCACAGGAGTGTGGGAGCTCATCTGCCTCCCACATCTGACTCCCTAAACCATACTGCCTCCCCTCCCAAAAGCCTGAAGAAGCCTATGTAGGGAATTTCTTGTGCAGAGTCCCTCTACACAACAAGTAACAGACATCACAAGGATCATGGATAGTTTACTTATAATTTACCTTCTAAATTGTCCCAAATGACATCAAAGAATAATAAAGGCACATGTACACATGTGTGTGCACATTTTAGTCTGGTTAAAATGATTTCCAACCCTCGGCACTATTGAAATTTGGGGTCATGGAGGGGCTGCCTTGTGCATTGTAAGATGCTTAGCAGCACCCACTAGGTCGCCAGTAGCACCCGCACCCCCAGTTGTGACAACAGAAACATCTCCTGACATGACCAAATGTTCCCTGGGCAAGGGGTGTGGGGCATAAAAGACTGAGAATTGCTAGATTAAAATAAAGATATAATACAGATGTGTGTCTGTGCGTGTGTATAATCAAAAATTATTGAGAGAAAAGGAGAGTCTAATGTTCTCAGAAACTGAACATTACATTTAGTCTGGGCAAGTTCTGAATGATGGAAGCCAGCGTAGGCAGTAGCTTTGCTGTAATAGTCCTGGCATGGTTGAAATTTATTGAGGGCATCCCAGGAGCTCAAAACTGTGCCCAGGTTCAGTGCAGTTTCATGCGTGAACTCATTTGGTCCTTATTATTATCTCTACGGTGAGAAAAATGAGGCTGACAGAGGTTAACTAACTTTTCTAAGGCTGTAAGCTAAAAGGCGAGAGAGCCAGAATATGACCAGTGGAGTGACTCTCAGCCACTAGAATTGTGCCCCCACAACATGCTAGCCACGAACCACGTGTGGCCATTGAGCACTTGCAATGTGACTAGTTGGAACTAAGATGTGCCAAGAATGTAAAATACACTCCTGATTTCAAAGATCTGGTTCAAGAAAAACAATGTAAAAATTTTTTATTAATGTCTTATGTTGAATAAATGTTGAAATTATATTTTGGTATATTGGATTACATAAAATATATTATTGAAAATAATTTCCTCTAATTTTTTTTAATGTTTTTAATATGTCTAGCAAACATGTTTAAGATCTGGTGCGGTGGCTCCTGCCTGTAATCCCAGCACTTGGGGAGACCGAGGTGGAGAGATTGCTTGAGGCAAGGAGATTGAGATCAACCTGGGCAACACAGCAAGACCCAACTCTACAAAAAAAAAAAAATGTAATTAGTCGAGCATGGTAGTTCATGGTTGTAGTCCCAGCTACTTAGGAGGCTGAAATTGGAGGATCCCTTGAGCCCAGAAGTTAGAGGCTACAGTCACCACTGCACTCAAGCCTGGGCAACAAAATAAGACCTTGTTTCTAAAAAAAATAAAAAATATGAATTTTCAAAATACATACGTGGTTTGCATTAAATGTGCTAGATAATATGATACTATCTCCCCTTGCATCATTTTAAAGAAAGGCTAAAAAGAAAAATAATGTATGTGGGCCAGGAAAGAGATACCCTTAGCAATGAAACCAGTATCATCGTCTTACATACAATTTAAATCAGATAAATACTTTTGGAAATTAAGTTCTGTGCAAAGTTCATAAAGGACCAAGTGAATTCAAAATTCAACATTTCAAAGTGTTTATATTCAAATTCATATATCAATCAACACAATTATTCTCTTCACTGGCATCAAGTCATGATTGCTTGGTTCCAGACTCAGCCCTGAGTGAACCTGCAACGGTGACAGCTGATACATGCCCTCTGCCCCTCTTCCTGATCACTCCACTGGCCTTACTTGCCACCTATGCCTTGTTTCTGTGCATTTCAGTTGGTCCAAGGCAAAGGATGATTTCCAATCATCTTACAGTTCCAGACTCTGGCCTTTCCTGAAACCTTTACTTGGATTTTTTTTTTTTTTTAATTTCACACAAATTATCATCTAGAATTGCTTCTCCGAGTGCTTTATTGCTGCCTGTTCAACCCACAGAGTCCCTTATGCCTCCTCCCCTTGTCTAGAGATACTATCCTCCATCAAATTCCCGCCTCCCTTCAAGACCATCCACATGCTCAGTAGGTCTCATGTTGGTGGCCTGCGGGCCTGAGTCCATTTTCTCACCTCCTGTGCATGTGATCATGGACTGGATCTGAGAAATGTGCTTGATAATATTACTGACCTGGTAGGGTTGTTGTGAGGATTAATAATTAACCCATGCACAACCCTTGGAATACTGCCTGGAGCATGCTAAGTGCTCCATAAACTTTAGCCACTGACATTTTCAGTTGTCTTTGGATTTAACATAAGGGGCCAAATCTTGTACATGAGGATATTCTTGTTTCCATCTGACCCATGTACCTGTGCCCATCCTTCCTCTCAACAATTGGTGAGGTCAACTGCAGACACTTGAGCTTGGTGGCAGAGAGCAGGAGGCACCCCCAGGGATGCAGCAAGTGGTACAGCAGTGACAGAACAGCAGCAGGAAGAAAGCTGCTTCTACCACATTGTTATTAAGGCTGATGAACAACTCTGATCATCACACAGTTGAAAATTATGGGATTCAGGACCAAAGCTAAGGGATTTGTTTCAAATCAGTAAATCCCCACAAGAGGAAGTCTCTAAAGCAGACTCCAGGAGAGCACACCCAGAAGGTGCATGCAACAGGCTGCAAAGTTTGAAAGGCCTGGGGGGCTGGGAGCAGGGGAGGGGGTGGGCGCCGCACTCCACTCCAGCTTGGTGCTGAGCCTTACAGGATAGAACAAAAGCAGGCAACAGGCTGGAGACCCAAGGAATGGCAAAATACCCCCTACTCTGATCAATAATTGGAGATGGATGAAAGTACCCACTAAATAACCTCGCTTTGCAACTTTTATTCAAAGTTTTGACAAATGACACCAGCAAAAGGTACAAGAAAGTGATTAAAACCAGCCCTTGCAAGAAGGCAGAGATAACTATCTTGGGGTTTGAGTCTCCTTTCATTCCCCCATCCAATCCCCTCACCCCCACCACTACCTTGAGTTTTATAGAGTTTTCTGGAGGTTTGATACACTTTTTTTCATCTGGTCACGTTCTTCTTTCCTCCGTTTACCCTTCTCTGATACTTGAGCTTGTTCTTTGGGATCATTTTATCCAGTAGACTTTGTTCATTTAATGAGCCAAAATGCCCATCAACTTGCTGTCCAGGCAGGAATTTTGGGCACGTAAGAACTTTCCCCAAAATCCTTACAAAGACCCTTTCCTGTTGAGAAAAATCACTGGGGGCTCCTAGTAAAGCCAGATTCTCAGGCTTCAGAGGGGACATTCTGAATCCGATTTTCTCTGGAAGGGGGCAGTCTTTGTATGACCAGGTGAATCTTATCATCAGAAAAGCCAGTGCAACTGCCAGGCTTTCTCCTGCCACTTGCCTGGCGAGTGGTTGCGGTGCAGGGTGGGGAAAGTCAGTATTAGTTCTCTGACGGTTATGCTTTGGCCTTACTTGGCTGAATGCTTCATCAAAGCATTGATGATTCAGGTGGTGAGCCATTAAAGGGAGCAACTCCATCTAACGAAAATCACAGGGCCCCAGAAACTCCCACATGCTAATGTCTGAAGCTAACTGAACTGGGCCAGATCAGAGCAACTGTAGCCACACAGGGCTCTGTCCCCAGAGGCCCTGGCTATGGTGAGAAATGTCAGAAGGCATTAGTGATGTCAAGGAAATGAATTATGCTCGGAAATAGCAATACTCAACTTGGTCTTGATCTCCCCCTGCATTACTCAGAGCCATGGGGAAATGTCACCATGCCTGCCAGTAAAGATGACAGCCTCTAGTTCCTTCCACCACACTCACTGGCAGAAGAATAATTCACTCAAGCCCCATTTTTGAGCATGTCCCAACCAGCTTCCTGGGGGAAGAAACATATGGATACAGGATGCATATAAGCACCTTAAGAAAATGCACTTAGGAATCTAGGCCTAAAATAACGAATGACTCCAAACAAATGTGCAACATGTCAGAAATCAAGTCCCCTCCTCCTGCTTACCCTAAGTAAAAGAAAATATAGGCTAACCTTAATAAACCCTTTCTTTTCCAGTCAGTGGGTCTTTGAAAACCAGCACTGCACTCTGACGCTATGTTTATTACTTTTACGTAATAAAAGTAATACACCATTTCTTTTATTAATAAATTAGTAATTTATTATTAATAAAAGATTGCTATTATTACTATGTTTATGTTTATTACTTCATGCATAAACGTGGTGGATGAGTCTAGGATAAGCCATAGCTAGGTTTACTGTGCAATTTGTTGACTCTGGCTCTTAAAAATAAATAACAAAGTGACCTTTACAAGCTCTATCTTTCTTGTTTCCAACCATTTCCATATGCTTTACATATGTTGTATTAAACAAAAATCAGTTATTATTATATACAATTCGTGCCTGATAAACCCATGTGGAAAGAGGCAGGAGGAACAAGGGGGCCCTCTTTCAGGGTGGCATGTGGAAAATGATGAGACCATTAAGCCATTAAGACTAAGGACCTGTGAGGTAGGATTCTCTATAGGCCCCCATGACTGCTCCCCTTTGCGACACCTGTGCATGATAGAATGAAGAATAATGGAAACATAACACTTCTGAACCCCACAAGGCAGGCCAAACTCATTTAAAATGACAGCTGTCATTAATACAGATGTTTATTGACTTATTGGAGGAGGGGAGTAATACTAAGTGTTGGGTGGGGGGCAGAATGACCTGGAATATCTAACAACAATATGTGGATCCTGACTCTATGCACAAAAGGACAGCCATGACATGCATCACAATGAGAGTCACAAACCATCACCCAAAGAAATCCAAAGAAGAAAAGCTCCAAGGTAGAAAAAATGAGCTCGGTGTTACCTGTCTAGTTTATGACCTTTTCCCTCCCTCCCCCCCCTTTTTTTTAACTGTCCTTCAAGGGGGCTGAAAACCAATTTTCATGCTATGGCTCTAAATATCAGTTTATCTCTCTGACAGGGTTCTGAGCATGCCCAGTAAGAATGATTTAACACTGTGCTGATGACTTGCAACAGAAGAGCGTCATGTGAAAAGGTAGTCTGCCACAGCTAATGGGCTCTTGTTTCAAAGGGATGCTGTGTGTACATTACCAGTGTACGGAGAAGGTGCAGAAAGGCCCAGGCAGCCATTAGGAATGGAGTGTTGTTGATGATGAAAAGGCACTTTGCCTGTGAGGGAATGGTGGGAGAGAGAAGGCTTATCTGTCTTTTTGATTAGAAATGCATGCTTCCTTTCATCATCTGAGCTGAAAAATTGGCTTCTGCTCTTGGTTTATGAAACCATTTTTCTTTTTCCTTTCTTCCCAGGTTTGCAAACTGCTTAATAAATTAGTTACTGTGAGGTGCACGGGGGCCACAATAACCTTAGAGGCTTTTCCCAAATGCATCCTTAATATTTTATAAGTATTTAAATAGATTTATTCAATTTGAGCTGCCTGATTTATTAAAGCTGGCATTCTGGCACGAAGAGGGGGTTCTATGCAGATTAAAGCTGATCAAAAGAAAGAGGCGTTTCCAATTCATATGAAGTTTTCTAGGAATTAGAGCAAAACTTTTGGGTGCAGCTAATTGACCAAACAGGGTATTAAAAAAAAAAAAAATCTGATATCATAGAAGCTTGAAATGGGAGCATCAAGTCCGTGGTCACACAGGTATCTGAAAAACTCATTTGTTCTTTCATTCATTCATTCATTCGTTCAGTGAGTCACTATTATAGAGACTGTTGGGAATCTTGCTAGCTACTGGTGCCTTTCTGTCATTCTGTTAGATCCAGCCTAAAAAGATAATAGGACCAAAACTTACGTGCCTAGTTAGCTCTCAACCCAAGGAAGACAACAACAAAAGTCAGATAATCTTATCAAAATTTTCATTCTGAATTGCAAATGAAAGAGTAACCCCCAGTCTAACAGGAAGGTGTAAGAATTTTGGTTCGAAAAGGTTGTCCTTATCTCCAGGGAAAGTGACTGGGTCCACAAACAGTTCCAAGGAGGTGACTTCTGTGTCAGCAGTTCTGGAGAGGCTAACCAGACCAGTCATGCCTTGGGGATCCATGAGACTCTATGCTGGCACTAAAGCTTCTAAAGACCACCCTGAGCTACTAATCATTCAGGCAGAGCTTCAAAAAGTCAGATTCCAGATTCCCGTGGCATCACACTCTCAGAAAGAATCCCTTGCCATGTGTCCAAGGAATCCGTGAGAAGCTAAATTCTATTCTACCGGATAAAAAAAGTGAATTTGGAGATTTAGATCAGGTCATGAAAGCGTCAGAGAAAGTACTTGGAATTAAAGAGAACATAAATCACCTTCTCAAAATATATTTTTCCCTGTTTACTGGATTTCTACATGCATAATATTTGTCAAGTATTAAATCTAAATAGACAGCCAATCCTAAAGAGGATGAAATATGTTTGAAAGTATACAATAATCAATGTCAGGCAACATAATAGATAATGCCCCAGTGATGCTTTACAGAGTATATGAACAATTAAGGTAATTATCAATACCAATTATTTTATAGAAATGTGCTACCAAAAACAAAATTATACCGGAGCCTAAGTGATAAGAAAGCCACAGCCACAATGGAAGTCTTTCTAAGGCCTTACCTTCTCTTTTCTTCACTACTAACTGTTTCACTACTTAGAGAGCTGAAAATTATACCATTTGTGTTAGAATCAAATGCAAATGGAATAATCGTCCCTTTTCTAATCAAAACACATTTGTGGATGGAAATACCACATGGGGCAATTTCCAGTTAATCATGGATGTTAATAAATATGACTCTAAGCTCATAAACAAACATTCCTTTGGCTGATATAATATAGGAAATTATTGTTAAGCTTGATCAGACATGTAACGAAAACTGAACTTTGCAGAAAGTCAGCAAATTAACCCTCTGAAAATAGAGATGAGCATCAACAGTAATAAAAGATTAGATTCAGCTAAAATGCTTAGACAAATCAGCCATTAGCATTAGGAAATATTTAAAGCTAGCTTTGCTGAAAATGGAAAATATAAAGTATTATGAGAGCATTAGCTTCTCTAATGAGCAAAAACTAGATGCTTGGTGATTAGAGATTTTAAAAACTAGAAAATCAGGTTTATCAAAATCCAAATTACCCAGAGCCTAAATTTTATCAGCACTTCTAACAATGAATGGTGTTCTCACGTGATATAGAAATATTTGGTACTCATTCTATTTCCATTCCTGAGCTTGTAAACAAATTTGAGATTCCCTCCTTTAGACTTGCCTAAAAGTAAAATATATATTTATTTGGGTGACAAAATGCCTAAATAGCTATAAAAGTATTATAATGATCTGCAAGACCAGGGCTCGATCAGACCTGTAGAGGCGCTAAGCATAGAAACGCTTACGGCCCCACCTTTTCCTCCTGCTGTGCATTTAAAATAAAAACACCAGTCTTAAATCACAAAACCAATATGTGTGCTACAACTAAAGTATCTTCTTTCAGATTTACTCATTTTGGAATTCTAACATGTTTCTCAAAGGTGAGCTTTTCTCTTTCACATGAGTGAGTGGGGTCACTTCCACGTGCTTTTGGGGTACCCTGAGTGAAGCCTGCTCTTCGGCGAATCCGCACTTTGAAAAAAAAGAAATGCCTTGAAATGAAAGCCATATAAGTTAATATCATCATCCAGACTTTAAGAAGAAGAATATTTTGCCTGTTTTTGTTTTGTTTTTCTGTTTTGTTTTTTAGTCTGTAGGTCAATCCGAAAATATCTACATCCCAATGCAACCTCGTGAAGTACAAGCGTAAGATCATACTCTAATTTAAGCATCTAGGAAACACAAGTTTTCATCTGAAGAACTGCAATAAGAAATGCAAAGATCCAGCACTTCCTTTGAATTGTTTAGGAAACTGTCATTTTTCCCCACTTCTACTGAAAATATACACCTAAGTCTAGAAAAGAAGAAATTTTGAGTAACAAGGCAGTGTGTTCAGACTCAGGGGTCCACTTTTCGTTACGAACGGGACTTTTTTATGATCTACTTTCTACTTTTCGAAAGCTCCATTTAATCAATAAATATGGCTAGTAAGAGTAATTGTTTGTATTTATGTGACACTAAGTACTCATCAGTCTCTGTTATTTATGTTGTCTTAACTTGTTAAACTCTTCCAACTATTCTGTTCAGTAGGTACGACAGAACTCTGCTGACAAGAATTAGAGAAAGCAAACGTACCCCGAGTGTTCTGAATTGCTTACTTTAAAATATTCGGTGTAAGCCAAGATTGCAAAATGTCCCCATTCATTACATTGTGTCTCCATACACTTACATTGTGTAAGAAAAAATAACTATTCCTATCAAAAAATAGAATTTCTCTTTCTAGCTTTAAGTTCATAGCTTGTTGTTTCATTTTCTCCATTATCAAGGAAATACAGTAAAAAAAAAGTACTTATTGTGCTGCATGCAGGTCCTTGTCTGAATCTACTTGCCCTTCTTCCTTACTGAAAACCAGACTAAACATTTCTGAATGTCTACATTTTAAAATTTCCAACAGTAATGAATCGACTATATTTGGATTACTCTAACCAGATCCCCTCACTGTTAGCAGGTCTAACCTTTTACTGATATAATTGCATCGCCACCCTCATGGCCTTTCTGGTCCTTTCCTTGGATTTTCCAATATAATTAAAATCCATGTAAAGCACTGGCTATTCTGAAAATTGTTGTTGGAGGACTGGCAAGAAGGCAATGAACTCTCAAGGCAGCATATCTTAAAGGAACCTATAAATGAAATAGGTCAAGGATGAGGTACGTAAGTGGCTGGGAAAAAAAAAAAAAAATCTCCGTTTAGTTTATATAACTTCAGCTTCCCTGTCTGTCCAGATTCCATATAAGGAATAGCAACTTTTTGAGCCAGCAGGCCTGGACATATTTCTTGGCCGTATAACTCACAGTTCTAGACATTCCAAGGTAGAGGGTCATTCAAACTGAGTTGTAATTTCTTGTGTATATTTATTTCCAAAGTATCTAATGCATAGTTTCCCAATGAAATCATAGATGGAGGCTAGGGGAATGCTAACTGGGTTATTTTTCAAGCATGCCTACAAGAGGCAGTCTAAAAGAACTGCTCTGAGCTTATCAAGCAGAAGTGCCAGCTGAGAGCTGGACCACCACAGCAGGAGCTCTCTTCACTGTGCAGTTCACCTAACTCCTTTGTCTGAGAGATGATACAAGAAGAGAAGAAGCAGAAAAGACATTCATGAGATTTAAGAAATAAATTCCCCTATTGTCACTAGTACAGTGACATGCATAACATACTAACCAGGTTGATAGGGTAGTGTGATAGAGTCCAACAAGAAGTGCTGGGAGGTCAACCATCAGTATTTAGGTGTCTCCTCCAAATCCCAACCACTTATCAGCAGAGCAGTCCTGAGCACACGACTGACACCTTAGTGCTTGGATTGCCTTGTGGGTGAAAACGGGTTGGACAGAAGAAGATGGCAGCACATTCTCTTTGCATCTGACAGTCACCAAACATTAGAAGTCAAATTTTTCATATTTGAGTTTTTTTGTACTTGCAAAGTGAACAAATAGTATATTTAGTTTTACATCTTTAGGTGAAAATTAGAAAGGCAGGACAGAAAATAAAATGAGCACAGTTTTTAAAAAGATCTGGAGTTGATCATTATTAACTTTAAGATAAAGAGAATAGTTTAATCAAAAGCATTTCTTAAACTTTATTATAAATACTGAATTATCTGAGAAAAAGTTAAGTTACCCTCTAGTCATTCAACAAATACTTTTTGTTATCTGTTCATTCTTTCAGGCTTTACTGAACAGATGCACTTCTTGGTACTTGTAATATATCCATGAATAAAAGAGATGGATCCAGGCCCTCCTGGATTACATTCTCCTGGGGCCGGGGGGGGAGGCTCAATGAACAATAAAGATAATAAATGAGAAAGTTCTTCCATAAGCTAAAACATGTTATGTGCTAAGGAAGAAAGAGAAAATTTAGTAGGCTAAGGGAGTTAAGAGTTAGGAAGCTGGAGTTGGGGATTAAGGTAGCTTGCCTTCTTAAATAAAGTGATGAGGGGCCAGGCACCATGGCTCATGCCTATAATCTCATCATTTTGGGAGGCCAATGCTGGCAGCTCCCTTGAGCTCAGGAGTTCAAGACCAGCCTGGGCAACACAGTGAAACCCCGTCTCTACAAAAAATACAAAAATTCGTTGGGCATGGTCATGTGCACCTGTGTTCCTGGTTACTGAGGAAGCTGAGGTGGGAGGATCCCTTGAGCCCAAGAGGTTGAGGTTGCAGTGAGCTGAGATCACAACACTGCACTCCAGTCTAAGCAATAGAGAAAGACCGTATATCAAAAAATAAAAGAAAAAGTGGTGACAGTAGACCTCATTGAGAAGATGACTGATATTTCAGCTAAGATTTCTAGGAGTGAAGATGTGAGCTATGCAGATATCTGGAGAGGAGCAGTACATGCTCAAAGAAAGGCAGACACCTCTAAGAACTGTGGCTCATTGCCCCAAGGAACATGAGAGGCCATCACAGGACTTTTCCCAGAGGAGAGTTGTGACCTGTTTCTAAATTTACAATTTGTACTAAAATCCAAAAGATTTTCTTTATATGTTTATTATTGTATTTATTGTATTGCTTAGTGAACTCCCAGATAATTGGGAGTATACATATGTACTCAATATTGTAGCTATGTACACATATGTACCCAATATTATAGCTACAATATATTCATATTATAGCTATGCATTCAATAAATCAATTTAACTTTACAGTTAGAATAAGTATGTATGTAACTATAGTCTCCTATTCTAACTAATGCTCCCAAACCACCATCGGGCACTGAGTGTTGGTGTTGTAGTTGGGAGAATGGAAAAGTGTTATTCTATCTAAATGTATTCACCCATTAACCATGAAGCCTAACTCAAGCATTTGTAGAATTGAATTCTACTGGCATTTATTCAGTGCTCATTTCTGTGCCAGAATATGTGTGAGGCAAAATTGGGAATGAGGAGGCCCCAGCAGGGAAGGGTACAAAGCACAGAGTTTGGTCACTTAATCTTGACCAAATTCAGCTTCTCGTTTTCAAAATAAAAAGAGGATATCTTCTATTGCTCAAAGTTTTGGTGGGGATTAAATCAGATAAGGCATCATCTACCTACAATTGTGTTGGTCACATATTTTGTAGTCACATAACAAATACCGCTTATCTCTCACCTGAGTGAATTAAATATGTCATTATTTTTAAATTAACTAAGATGGAGCCAAGGGGGAATACCCAGTTTGCTACTGGAGAAGTTTCCCATCAGTGTACTATCAGCAGAAGATAATTTTTTAAAAATAGGATTTTAAAATCCTATTTTGCAGATATAAAGAGTACATATACATAATGGAGTACTATTCAGTCATAAAGAAAATGAGATTCTGTCATTCGCAACAACGTCGATGGAAATGGAGGTCATTATGATAAGTGAAATAAGCCAGGCATGGAGAGACAAACTTACATGTTCTCACTTATTTGTGGGAACTAAAATGTAAAACAATTGAACTCATGAAGACAGAGAGTAGAATGATGGTTACCAGAGGCAGGGAAGGGTAGTGGGGGGTCGGGGAATGGGGGGAAGTGGGGATGGTTAATGGGTACAAAACTATAGTTAGAAAGAGTGAATTAGATCTAGTGCTCAGTAGCACAATAAGGCAACTGCAGTGAACTTCAAAATAAAAGAATGAAACTGGAACATCATAGCACAAAGAAAGAATAAATGCTTGAGGTGAGGGATACCTCATTTACCCTGATGTGATTATTACTCATTGTAAACATCTCATTTACCTCGTAAATATATACATCTACTATGCACCCCAAAATTAAAATTTTTTAAAACAAAACAACAATAACAAAATAACCTGGCACTTGAAAGCTTGGTTTCAGCCACTTCATTTTTGCTGTTACATTGATAAAATTACATAACCCACTGAAGGTTAGATACCAGTGTCTAGCGTGTATGGAAAAATGCTTAGAAATGACAATAGCTATTGCTCATTGACTGCTTTGTGCCAGGAACTGCTCTAATAACTTTATTTTGTATGAACTCATTTAATAACCAAAGTCACTACAAGGGAGGACCTGTTATCTCCCCATTTTACAGATAAAATACTGAGACAAAAAATGGTTAAGTGATGTGTCCACAATCACAACACAGTAGTTCTAGAACCTATACTCTTAATTATTTAGTTAATACATTACTTAATTACTTCTTCACCTTCTCTCATTCCTCTCCCTTTTCTTTCTTCTCCTCCCCCTCCTGTCCCTCTTCTTCCCCCATTTCTCCACCTTTTCCCTCTTATTTCCTTCCCTCTTCTCTTCTTTTTTCTTTCGGTGAAACTTGAAATAGGGCCTGAGGTATGGTAAGTCTGGGACTGGGACGTATGGCCTGAGACAGCCACTTGCAAAGTCATGAATTAAGAAAATTTTCCCTTTGACTATCTCACTCTCTTCCTCAGTTTCCAATAGTCTCATGTGTCTCTTCCCAGCATCTCCTACATTTCCTATTGGCAGGGACTTGCTCTCATCTCTGCAAACTGTTAATTATATCCATCTGAGCTACTCTGAAAAGACAAGGCATTAAACATCTGGTATTTGAGAGGGAGAACAATCGGGCACAAACTGAGGTAGAGATATATTTAGGTGCAGAGGATTCTCAAAGTTCTGTCACAGAAAGCAACTCCTGCCACCTTCTAGTAAGGTCAGCCCAGAACAGGGAGAGTGATAAAGGGACAGCACAATAGTTGCTCTGGACCCCTGAACACTGGGCCCCTGGCCACTCAGAGACCTAGCCTTGAAATTTAGGGTTGGGTGCCATATTATCAGCTCAGCCACAATGCAATCCACTTTCCACATGTGTCTGGCTGCTCCACTTACTGCTTCCACCCTCCAACCTCACCCTCATGTTGCAGGGTTTGCAGGATCCAAGGTAAGAATTCTGGCTTAGACAGATCTATAAGAGGACTGCTTTGCCTGAAAGCAAGGATCCACTGGAGTCTGGAGTGCACGTAGCTAAAGTACCCAATTAGCTGGGAGTTCATTTAGCAAACACAGTTCCCTTTATTTGATGTACTTTCAGTGTTGCTTATGAGCTATATTCTACTTAAGAGTATGAACTCACCAATTATTTGCCTTGCATTATGAATCATTTATCTAGTCAATCTAATATTCTTCCCTTATGCATCTTAATACCTCAATTAACTATTATGAGTCATTTGTTATTTGTATACCAGAAAACTGCTTTCCAAGTGATTACTTATTGGTCATAATCAATTAGGGAAGTTTTTAGACTATGGCTGTCTTACATAAATACACTGGTAAAGTTCAGCTTCTATGATTTCTGACAATTAAATTGTTCTGTCACTTGGGGACTCTCATTAATCTCAACTTGTCATCCTTGTTTATGCAGGTTATAATGGGCTATGTGTATAAGTGAAATGAGATGCTAAAAGGCTTTGGCTTTTTAACTCTTTGATGAAAGTAAAATTGAAATAATTTATTAAAGTGGTGACTTTGAATTGCACAGTTTGAAGGAACTGTATTCTGGACAGTGGCCTATGAACTTCACCATAACCCACAGCGATCTTTGTGTTTATTTGCGATTAAGAAACTAGAAATATGTGAACTAGTTCCTGACACCCCCCTGGATTCTTAATATTTGTATGTCTGCAGAAGAAAACCTCAGAGAATAAATCAAATTGTCTTGCTCTCTTTGCTCTCCATCTTTACCAGTCAACTTTTAAAAGTGCTGGATATAACTATTATATAATTGAGTAAAAGAAAAGAAACATCATAGTGGTCAGAAAGGTCCTAGGGAAAAATTTAGATGTTAAGTGCTATCGATGAGGATTTGATCAATGGCAGGGCTTTAAATACAGGGAGATTTTATAAGGAGTACTACGGGATTAGTATTAAGATGTAATTTACTGAGCATCATTATTTATGATGTGAGATATGCAAACAGTGCATTAATTAAATTCAGGTGTCTCTACCTTTAGCAAAACCTCTGATGATAATTAAATCATACAAAATAACCCAAGTGAACAGATTAGAAATCTGAACAGAAATCTAAGAGCCTTAATAAAGTCATAAATCACTGTAAAAGGAAGTGGTGGGTATTCTTATTACACTGAGAAAAAGTCTGAAAAGACTGTGCAATAATAGGGCTGATGAAAAAATGGATCTGAAACATAGCTGGAAGGAACAAAGGGAGCTCAGGTACCCAGATAAAGCAGCTGAACAGAAACTGATTTAAGAAATAATCATCAGACAAAAATACGATTTTAAGGAGTCCAGATCAACTTGACTTGCCAAGAAAATTCAGGTGGTCCCATATTGTTGAGCTACATCTCCCTGTGGGGTGCCAAGTTGAAAGGGTGAACAAATTCGTTCTTTAGAAAAAGGCTTTAGTCGAGTCTGTCACAGATGGACATTTGGGTTGATTCCAAGTCTTTGCTATTGTGAATAGTGCCGCAATAAACATACGTGTGCATGTGTCTTTGTAGTAGAATAATTTATAATCCTTTGGGTATATACCCAGTAGTGGGATGGCTGGGTCATATGGTACATCTAGTTCTAGATCCTTGAGGAATCGCCATACTGTTTTCCATAATGGTTGAACTAGTTTACAATCCCACCAACAGTGTAAAAGTGTTCTATTTCTCCACATCCTCTCCAACACCTGTTGTTTCCTGATTTTTTAATGATTGCCATTCTAACCGGTGTGAGATGGTATCTCATTGTGGTTTTGATTTGCATTTCTCTGATGGCCAGTGATGATGAGCATTTTTTCATGTGTCTGTTGGCTGTATGAATGGATACAGAAAATGTGGCACATATACACCATGGAATACTATGCAGCCATAAAAAAGGACGAGTTTGCGTCCTTTGTAGGGACATGGATGCAGCTGGAAACCATCATTCTTAGCAAACTATCACAAGAAGAGAAAACCAAACACCGCATGTTCTCACTCATAGGTGGGAATTGAACAATGAGATCACTTGGACTCGGGAAGGGGAACATCACACACTGGGGCCTATCATG
>NC_045448.1:67267670-67455459 GCF_002776525.5 Piliocolobus tephrosceles | reverse complement strand
TGTTCAATTCCCACCTATGAGTGGGAATTGAACAATGAGATCACTTGGACTCGGGAAGGGGAACATCACACACTGGGGCCTATCATGGGGAGGGGGGAGGGGGGAGGGATTGCATTGGGGAGTTATACGTGATATAAATGATGAATTGATGGGTGCTGACAAGTTGATGGGTGCAGCACACCAACATGGCACAAGTATACATATGTAACAAACCTGCATGTTATGCACATGTACCCTAGAACTTAAAGTATAATTTAAAAAAACAAAGGAAAAAAAAAAAAGAAAATTGATTCTAATAGGTAATCATTTGAAAAACTTATTAATACAGAATGTTTTGTACTATAAAAAAAAAAAAAAAAAAAAGGCTTTAGTAACCTTGAGTCTTCTGAGCGGTGCAATATCTTGGGGCCACTCCCTGAAAGCAAAGAAATCACTGTTGACAAGGACTTTCCTCCAAGGGTTGAAATAGGATTACTACTTGGCATTAGACATCCCTTCTCATGATTCCATGATTCTGTTTTTAGTATTCTGCTATCTCCTACACACCATGCCACTGGTGTCTTCTCTATGTAAATGCAGCTAACATTGACAGAATGCTTGTTACATGCCAAGCATTATAGTACATCCTCATTTATCTGCACAACACTAGAAAGTAGATACTATTATCAACCCTGTTTTATGCACAAATAGCATTTCAGTAACGTGCTCAAGGTTAAGGCAAGAATGTGAGCTCAATCTTCCTACCCTTAGACCCCAACTTGAACAATTCCCCTGGCTTGTCTCTCCCTTTGAGCTTCAGTCTCCGTGTCAGACCATCTCCTCATTCACCCCCTTTCCCCAGTGAATCTCAGAACCACGAGAGCAGCTAGATTGTCTATGGTGTCAATTCTTTGACAGCAAGAACTGCATCTTGTTTACTTTTCAATCTCACACAGAGTGGGTATTGATGGTATTGGAGGAGGACAGTGAAAGAAAGAGGCAGAAGGAAGGAAAAGAGCTGCTGGACTCAGTGACTTGTCATGCCCGTCCAGGTAGGCAGTCGTGTGACAGAGAAATATATGGAATGCCAGTTAAGAGACATGGTTGTTTGTCCAACTCTATTGCTGGTTGGCTCTGAATTATTGAGCAAATAATTTAGTTTATCTTAGTCTTTGTTTCCTCAGCTATGAAATGAAGATTTGGCCCAGGTGACCACTCTGATACCTTGCTGATTCCACATTTTCTGATTTTATATTCATGTCGAAGGTGTTTCTTTCCAGTCCACTAATGACCATGATAAACCTGTCTTGCCCCCAAACCCCTTCCATGTACCAGGCACTTTGTAGGCATTATCTTCCTATGAGCCTCATAACAACCCTATGAGGATAGTACTGTCATCCCCATGCAGCAGAGTAAGGAAAACTTAACAGGTTTACAAGCTTGAGGTCATGTGGTTAGTCCCTGGAAGTAAGACAGATTCTGGTCTCATGCATTTAGAAATTTAGACGTCTACTAAAGCTTGAGAACTGTTGAAATTATCAGTTAAATAGCTTCTTAGAAAGCACAGAATACTATCCTGTGATCTTGAAATGTTTCCAATGTGATTTCCTCAATCAACAGGGACTTGGGACTTGAGAAAAATGAAATCGTCACTGAAATGTGATTTTTGGAATCTGCCATGTTCACAGTCACAACTGCATTTGTAATCCTGGGCAAGCATCTCACAAATGCATCAGATCACTGCAAACCTGTCAACACTTAGCTGTCTCTGCCATCTCTCCCAAGGCCGGCCCCTGGAGCACTTTCTGTCTGTACCATTCGGTTGTCACTTAATCACACACTCCCTCATCTAGCCTGTTGCTTCATGTGCCTTAGTCTTCCCTTGCCAACACAAACATAAGTTCCTTAAGTAAAAAACTGAGCTTTGTATTTCCTTCCAGACTTAGAATATCTATAACAGAACTGGACCCATTAAGTAACCCTCCTTTTCATTCAACCTATGCAGCCCATTTTCAGCAGAGGATCAATCAATATGCTCTTTCTCTGCTTTAATTCTACTATCCTAAAAGTATTAGCCATCCCACAGTTCTGTACTCAACTGAAAAACATAGAAAGGTCTTCAGTACCAGAGCATGCTAGTAAGCCTGGTGTTTGACTGCCAAAGATAACATAATTCCAAGGAAAGAATGTGAGCAGAAATGCTGCCTGCCTTCTGGAAAGAGTTTTGATTCTAATAGAGCTCTTCAGATGATAGTTCCATGTCAACCCTAAGCAAGTTTAAAATCAAACCTAGGAGAGATATGTGATGATAGAATCTCCAAGATCCTGAGGAATCTTGCCATCTTCTTCCCTTCCAGATATGCTTATACCTGCCCCACTCCTATCAAAGAAAGCTGTGAGCATGGAATCAAGATTCCTTCTTACTCAGCAATATGGATGTCATGACTTTCTTACTTCTGATTTAAGAAATCCTGCACGGCAGAAAATCTTTCAGAAAATTCAAGACTATAGGACCCAATTTAAAACAACAACAACAACAACACAACACAAAACATTATTCTAAAACATTATTCTAAAAAACAAAAACATTATTCTGAAAGTAATTCTCTGCCTGTAGAGCAAATGGGGCTTGGGTAAAAGGTCTTGATATCCCTTTGAGGACCTGTGGACTTTGCAAAGCACAGCAAAAAGGATTAATCACTGACCCTGAAACTCATCCCTCTTTGCAAGTTCTACTTTCCAGAATGTGAGCTCCACCCCTCCCAGAGTAAGTTGCACTATAACAATAGAGAGTTGAGTCACTTGAGGCAAAGTTGTTTGGTTTCAACAACTAAATACAGGGATATCTTCAGGATACACCCTAGAGTGTTAGAGATTCTTTTCCACCCATATCTGGAAAGTTGAAGTGCAAAATATCAAGATTCATCATAGTCATAAGATCCTTTGTATTTTTATTATCTAAAGAAATAGGTTCCAAGTGAAGATGAAGAGATAATAGTAGAACCAAGAATACCCAGCAGTAATAGTTACTATGTTCCAAGTACATACTATGTATTAATACTAAGCACCTTTACTTTTTTTATTTAATATTCACAAAAACCCCATGAAATAGATGTATTAGTCTCTTCTCACACTGCTGTAAAGATATTACCCAAGACTGGGCAATTTATAAACAAAGAAGGTGTAATTGACTCACAGGTCCACATGACTGGGGAGGACTCTAGAAACTTACAGTCATGGCAGAAGGGAAAGCAGGCACTTTCTTCACAAGGTGGCAGGAGAGAGAGTGAGCACGAGAGAGAAGTGGGGAAGAGCCCCTTATAAAACCATCAGATCTCGTGACAACTCAGTCACTATCATGAGAACAGCGTGGCGGAAACCACCCCTATGATCCAATCACCTCCTACCAGGTCTCTCCCTCAACACCTGGGGATAACAATTCAAGAGGAGATTTGTTGAGGACACAAAGCCTAACCATATAAGTAGGACTTATTCCCATTTTGTGCATGAGAGTAATAAGCTCCAGAGAAGTCTAGTAATAACGGTTATTAGGTGGCAGAACTTGGATTCAAATGCAGAGCCCTCCTACTCCAAGTCTAGGAAATTCGCCACCAAACTTTAGTTTATTTGTCTATCCTTGCAAATGGCTGGATTTTCAGGAATGATCTTGGAGTTTGGTCTGTGTGATTAATGAAGTTGGAGGAATTAGAGACAACTGCTAACTTGCGTGGATACTTGCCCTTGGGCTCTGCCGAGTGGGTGCACTGGGTCCTTCAGGTTTGCTAGTTAAGGGACAGTGTCTCAATATAAGGCTGGTGTCAATGGGGAGAGTAAAAGTGCTGACTTTGAACATGGTCTTTGGAAGTAGTGTTATTTGAAAAAGCTGTGCAGTGTCAGAGCTGACCAAGAATCCAGCTGTGAACAGCACTCTAAAGAGTGTTGATAGAATCTGGGCTGTCCAGCTGTGAGTGGCCCGGAAGCGCTTGAAGAGGTGACAAGTGCTGGAGACCTCCTTTACCCCTCCCCAACAGCTGCTGCTGCTAACAACAGAAGCTGCAGAGACTCACAGCAGCCAAAAGTCACAACCACTACACCACACTCTCAGTCTTAAGGCATCACCACCAATCATGAGGGATGTAAATCAACTGCCCCCAAAGACAATGATGCTCCTGGAAGCTGCAGAAAAGAGCTTGGACACTGGGCCACAGTAATGACCTAGCCCCTCTAAGGGCAACAGAGGAGCCAAAGCAGAGAAATTCTTCCTTGATCTTTCCGCAGCTCCTCTACCTTAGGCAATGGGTAGAAGTTGAAGCTAGAGTATGACTTGTTAGCCAGTGATAATGCAGAAAATGCTGTCAGCGTACTGACCGTAAAGCAATCAGTAGGGGCTTTGTAGTCAACAGTACCTAGATTCAAATCCTGATCTTTCAGTGGACTTGCTATGCAATCTTGCTAAGTTAAATAAGCCCTTCAAGTCTTTCTTCATCATTAAAGAGAACATAGTAATTTCTGTTTAGAGTTATGGCAAACATTAAATGAGATACTTTATAACTTGAGATACACAGTGGATTTCCAAAAATGTTAATTTTCTTCTCTCCTCTCACACATCCAGAGAGGGATAAAAAATAGCAATTTTCTGCTAAGAAACCCCATCAGGTTGGAAGCCCAGAAATGCCAGGTGAAAAAGTAAGCCAGCTGTAGAGACTTTGAAGTGCAATGTAGATTGCTAGTGGAGATCCACCAGGGAATGTGAGTGGGTTCCAGCAGGAAATATGTTAAAATGCTCAGACATGCCCTTTCCAGTTTTGAGGTTTTTTTATTCCTACAATGATGTAAGTGTCTGTGGGCAATGTGACGAACACAGAGAGTGCTTCCAACTCCAGCATCTTTTGAATCAGTGTTTTAACCCAACTTGAAAATTGTATTCAACACTGTTAGATAGAGAAGTTTGTAGGTAAATAAAAATGTTTGGAAGCTATGATCCCATCCTTACCTGTGAAGATACTCTCCTCGTTCAAGTCCAAGCCCGACTGCCATATGCTTTATCAACATTTCTGTTGCAAGTGGCAGAAACCTCAACTTAAACTGGCTTAAGCTAAAAGATATATGGCTCATGAAGATGAAGAGTCTGGTTTAGCTTCAGTTCCAGACTGATGTAGACCTGAAATGATGTCAGCAGAACTCAGGTCCTCACCGGTCTGCTTTGGGTTGGCTATATTTGCAGATCCGCGTGGTGGCCCATAATAGTTTCAAGACACCTTTGTCACAAAAACCCAGTACAACAGAAGAGGGAAACTGCCTCTTGAGTGGCACAAAGAAAAAATCTGAGATCCGGATTAGGATTTTTTGAGTATTAGTAAACCCAACTGGGTCAGGTGGGTGGACCGGGAGCATTATCTTGGCTTGGAACATGAGACACCCCTAGGAATAAAGTCAGTGTCATAGTGAGTAAATGGGCCAAGACTAAAGAGGTATGGTAACCCCAAAGCAAGTTGGGTACTGTTGACATGTAAGCAGCATGGATACTACGGAGCAAAATTTCCTCTAGTACACTCTAGCTCCTAAAACAATAGCCTTTACATCCCTTAAACTTTACCAACTTCCTTTAGGCCACTCATTTAGGGCTTACCACATGGAACTTTATATTTTAAGTTAATGATTAGTGCCTCAAGGGCAGAAGGTATCTTAAATCTTTGTCTCCATCAACATTGTCTTTCACAGTGCTTTGCCCATAGTGAGTAAATTAAGGGAATTTAATAGAAATTAATGAATTTAACACACGCAAGCATTGAAAATGAGTAATTGAAGTCAAAAGTTGAAATAGTTGATCTGGGGAAGAGATTAAGAGGAAACAATGTTAAAATTATACAGTTTCCAGTTGAGTGGAAGGAAAGGAAATCAGGGGCCCTTTATGCAAAAGTCACTGTCAGAGACTTTGAAGTGTAATGTAGATTGCTGTCAGAAATCCCTAACTTCCTTAATGTGTCCACTCAGTCGTCAAGAGATTGAGAGGACACATTGCTCACATGCACCAAAACCCCCATGGAAAACAAACCTGAACTTTTCCAGTCAAACCAGCAAGAAAAATTTCCTAAAAGATGAAGGAGGCAGGAGAATTAATAGGAGGGTAGAGGATAGGGAGGAGGCAAGGGCTCCACAAAGAGGAAAATGGTTTTCCAGTAACTCTATCAAGAATTTAGGAGAAAAAGGCAAAAGTCTAGATAGGAAAATTCACTATCAAAACTACCCAAAAAGTCTGTCTTCAGGATTAGGCCTGTTCACCAATCTGGAGAAAGTCTTCATTGCTGCATAAGACAGAAAAGTTGATTTAGTCTTTTAAATACAATCTCACTCTTTTAAAATTAACTTCCAGGCCTATCAGGGCATGGAGTGTATATTGCTTCTATTTTATTAAGAATTGTCCATTTCACCTTGTCAGGAATGCACAGCACACACACAAGTATAAGAAATTCATTATAACCCCATTGTCGAGAACGACATTTCAACGGAGAATTTCCCTTTAAGAGAAAAAGCTAAATGTGTCTTTGGGTTAACAGGACATTAGACAACATAGAACAGGAGGTGGCAAACTATGGCAAGTAGGCCAAATTCAGCTTGATGTCTGCTCTTGTAAAGTTTTATTGTCACACAGCCATACCCATTTGCATACTGTTGTCTAATGGCTGCTTTTTAAACCCATAAGAGCAGAGTTGAACCATTCCAATGAGAATTGTATTAGCCACAAAGCTTAAAATATTTTAGCATCAATGAGAGTCCCTGACAGGAAGATGTGCCAACCCTGGCCTAGAAGAAAGAGAATTCCAGCCCATAAGAAACAAGAGTGCTTTTTCTACCAGTTCTCAAAGAATCAGACATGTTAATAGTAAGATGATCGCATGGTGTTTGTCATCATCAGTGAGGACTTACAGACTGTGAGTAAAGAAGCCAGGAGCAGAGAAAGACAGAAGTGGAGTAGGAGGCCACTGAGGAATCCAGAGGGGTGAGATAAGGGAGGGCAGAGGTGTGTGTCAGCCCTCCATGGAGCAAGAGAGAAAGACAGGAGTAATTAGCAGAAAAGCATGCCGTGGCTTTGTCTGCCTCAAAATGTTTCTTTCCCCTGCTACTGCTGTACATTTCAATGTTTTATTTCTCCAACTTCTCCAACCCTCTGAGCATTACCAAATAGTTATTATCTGAGCTTCTAACAAACAATTATTCCAGCTCCTAATTTATATTTCAATCATTTTAACTACTGATCTTATGATCACATCCAGGCTCTGATCACATTAGTGTCTATTAACTATGCAGCAACCAATAAAATCTGCATGAGAGACTTATTCCATATATACTCCCTTAGTACAATTTATTAAAATAATGTAGACTATTAACGTTTAAGCTAAATGTAATATATATATTTAATATAAAAATTCTCATTACTGTGATTAATAAAATTTTTAGTGTAAGTTGATATTTAGTTAGAGAAAATGAACAAGATAAGCCAACTGAACTATTTCACTTACATTAATTTAATTAAATATGACTTTTACATTATGTAGGATCACGTACATACCACTGATAATTCTAACATATTTAAGGAATCAAAAAGTAGACCCACTATCAAAGATACAATTAAATCACTAATGGTCTTTCTTTTTTTTTTTTTTTCTTTTTTTGAGACAGAGTCTCACTCTGTTGCCCAGATTGGAGTGTAAGTGGCACGATCTTTGTTCATTGCAACCCTCGCCTCCTAGGTTCGGGAATTCTCTGCCTCAGCCTTCCAAGTAGCTGATTTTACAGGTGCCTGACACCATGTCTGGCTAATTTTTGTATTTTTAGTAGAGACAGGGTTTCACCATGTTAGCCAGGATGGTCTTGAACTCCTAACCTCCCGCCTTGGCCTCCCAAAGTGCTGGGATTACAGGCATGAGCCACCACACCCAGTCACTAATGGTCTTTCTAGATAAAGCATACTAATCTCCCTCACTTTACTAGATAGGCTCTCAAGAATTAAACAAGTTGAAAAGTAATACAGAAATACTGCTTGGTTTTCCTCCTTAAAAATCTCATTGTTTCAGTTTTTTGTTTTTGTTTTTGTTTTTTCCTTTTCAACTGCACTAGGGTTGTGTGTGTGTATAGGGAAGGGAAGAGACAGGGGCAGGAGGTGAGGGGCAGAGAGAAAGAGAAAGAAAGTAACAGATACAGAGAAAGGGAGAAGCAGATTTCATGTTGGTTCTGTGCATTCTCTCTCTTTATATAGAAATCTTTCCCCAAATGATTTCAGGATATATATGCTGGTCACATTCCACTTTCTTCCTTCTGACCTTCTGTCTCCAGCTGGGCCGACATACGTGCCCTGACACTTTCTAACTTCGTGACCTCTGGTAGGTAAGATAACTACTTCAGCCCGGTTTCTCCATTAGTAAAATGGGAATGGTGTTGGGAGTGGCATTGCAAGGGTTAGGTGAGATGGGTAGATACAGTCCAGCCTTCAGGTGCTACCTCTCAGAGCTGGGAGCCTCTGCTGCTGCCTCTGAAAATGTTGATTGACTACTTGTCTTCAAGCATTAGCACACGGCCAGTACGGCCAAATTATCTTCTACACTTCAAAAGTCTTTCCGAGGCTGCCACGGCCTTGAATCCACCCTATTGCTCTTTTCTGCTCTCCTTGTCTTCTGTGCTGATGGCATTCTGCTGACCCCTATGTTGTGCCATGATGGTTAAGGACTAAAAGGTGGAAGAGGAGAGTGAATTGAGCACCAGTACTGGGGTCTGATGGATCTGTGCTTGAGTCTCAGCTTACTGACTGTATGGCATTGGGTAAGTATTTAGTCTCCTTAAGTCTTGACCTTTCATCTCTACTAAGTGGGATGACCAATAATTGTACTTACTAATAGGGCTTTTTGTGAATACTAAATGGTTACTGCAGATAAAGTGCTTACAAGAGTGTCTGGCCCATAGTAAGAGCTTAATAGCAACACTATCAACAACAAATGAGACAGTGACTCCTAGAACAAAAGCACTGCTCTTTGGTGTCTGGATCACGCACTTGTGGTGAGTTTAGGACTTGGGGAGACCCAGAAACATGTCTGCAGCTAGCAGAGCAGTTGGCAGTGTGAAGATTCCATTTTTGAGAAGAACAGAGAGCTTTTTCTATATTATCCTGCTTCCCACAGTGAGGTAGAAAATGGGACACTGGAAGACTCCAACTCCATGTTCATTTTTTGACATTAACTCATTAAAAGAGAAAAAATCTCCTAAACCAACAAGTAGTGCCAAGGAAAGTCACTGATGCCCCCTCCTTAGGCTCTATCGGGTTATTTTTAAAGGGTCTGCTTGAGAATGACTGAAGCTACAAGTATAACCAGAAACACAGCCACTTTCAGAGGGCAAGATCAAAGTGAAAAAATGAAAATTTGCCCCTAAAAGTTGTCACTTTCTGAAATGTACCAAGAGCCCTGATGTTTGATAATCAGGTTTCATACCCCAAAGCAAGGTACTTCTGCATCCATTGCTAAGAAGAGACAAGGATGAGCTGAAAACAAAACGCTGACTTTTGAGTCTACGATCAGCGCTAATTTTTGTAATTCTTAAACCAGGAGGAGAACCTGAACCCAGCCTGAATTATCGCCCAATCTCCTTAATAAATGTGGACAGGGAAATCTCAGGAAAGGTGCTGGCTAATAGGCTGGAACAGATATTCCCACACCAAATCCATCCCAATCAGGTAGATTTATTTGGAACAGACAGTCAGGCAATAATAGGAAGCAATTATTAAATTCAGTATAGTGAACTTCTGGAGACACAGAAGGGCCCATGGCTGCCATTCCACCTCCTTCTCTGAAGGGCTTTTGATCACCTAGCCACCCTGCCCCTCCCCTTCATTCAGCAATAATTTGGACTGAAGGCAGCATTGTTCAGGGGGAGCTCTCAGGACTCACAAGTCCTCCCCGCCCCTCTCAGTAACAAACTAGTTAATAGGACTTGTGTCATCACCTTTGTCAATTTCCCTTGCCCTATGACCCTTATTTTATTTCAAAGTTATGTTAGAAACCTGTAGAAGAGTCTTATTTCCTCTGTCAATAAACCCATTACTTCTAAGAATCTGTCCTTTCTTTGCATTGTAAGGTGCTATTTGGGGGTCAATGGCATGGGTTCCAGAGCCAGACTCTCCCTGATTTGAATTCTGGACGCAGTACATGTCAGCTGGGCATATGACTTAGACTTCCTGTTTCAGGATTTTTTCCTGTGAAATGGGGATCTTGTAGAATGAGCTTCACTGAGGTATACAAATCAAACAACATCACTCAAGTCAAGGGCAAGTTAATTAAGTTAGTGCCTGACACATAGTAAGTGCCCAATAAATTGTAGCAAGCATTATCATCACCATCCATATCATTTTTGCAGGAGTTATCCATTGCCTCTGAGACTCCCTAGTTCCAACTTCACAAGAAATTGATTTCATTTTAATAAAGAATTTAATGTTAAGAAATCTCTCTTCTCTATTTTATTTTCTGAATTCTACATTCCTGAGTAAATCTCAGGTAAAACTCAGCTATCTGTGATTTTTTAAGTTATTTTCACTTGTTCAACATTGCCTCTAAAATTTGTTCAATTTCTCTTTCCCCTTCTTCTGGAGTATTCTTGGGTTATCCCCTAACAAAGCTTTATTGAAAAGCCTTAAGTTGCATCTATTTCATGCCCAATGATTATATTATCTTTTTCACACATTCCATTAGCTCATACATACACACACACACACACACACACACACACACACACACAATCATGCCCATGTCTCTATCATTTAACTTCTGGTTAATGTGTCAGTTCCTCTGCATTTGCTCTTCCTCCTGTCAATATTTCCTTTAAGTACATTTCATTTTCAGGTATGGAATCTGTGTCTCAGATTTCTGTAATTTGCCCCTACTTCTAAGTAAAGTATCTTCTTTGGGTTTAAGAGGGTTTAAGAAGATAGATAGATAGATAGATAGATAGATAGATAGATAGATAGGAAGATAGATAGACAGACAGATAGATGATACAGTTTTCAATGATTTCCTGACACGAAAGAATTATTGATGGCCCTTTTAGTATATGTTTAATATACTTCCACTATTATCTTTAAGAAGAAGAAAAGATAAAGGTGGAAATATATATGCAATTTCATTGTAAGGTGCTATTTAAGGGTCAATGGCATGGGCTCTGAAGACAGATACCCTGATTTAAATTCTGGACCCAACACATATTAGCTGGTCATGTGATTTAGGCTTCCTGTCTTCAGGATCCTTAGCTGTGGAATGGGAATCATGTAGTATGAACTTCACTGGGGGGTTGTACGAATCAAACAAACTCACACAAGTTAAGGGCAAGTTAACAAAGTTAGTGCTTAACGTATAGTAAGTGCTCAATAAATGTTAGCAATAATTGTCATCACCATCCTCATCATTTCTGCAGGAGCTATTCTTTATATAATTTGTATACATATATAGTATGTTTTGTATACTTCCACTGTTATCTTTAAGAAAATGAAAAGATAAAGGTGGAAGTATACAAAGCATATACTAAAAGGAAAAGAAAATCACAAATTCTTTTACCTTCCAAAAATTCATTGACTTCTAAAAATTTACTGCATTTTAAAACAATGTATCTGTTGAAAATGATAACTTTAATAGCGCCTTGCAGAATAACTAAGTGCTTAGTAAGTTTTGTAAAGCTTTGCAACGAACTGTGCTGAGTCTATGATAAGCTCCAATACTTTCTTCATGGAAGTAAATGACATTTAAGTAAAGTCTTGAAGCATCAAGTGAAGGTGAGAAATGCATTCGGGGCAGAAGCTAAATGACCATGGGCCCAGAGGAAAGAATAATCTAGAGGCCTTTGGCAAGTCAGAAGTCCTGAGTAGAGCTAGGTATGCAGAGGTTATAGGGTGAAGATTCTTTAAGATAAGCCTGTTTTGCTTGTTTTATTGTGGGTGTGTGTATATATATATATATTTAAGCTGTACAAATGATGTTTGGAAACCTACATATAGTGGTTGTATACACTTATATATAGTGGTTAACCACAGACAAGCAAATTTACGTACCCATCATCTCATATCTTTCAGCCATGTCTGAAAAGTTGGATGATGAGGTTGTGAATAGCCTTGAGAGCCATGCCAAGGAATTTTGACTTCATCCCAGTATCTGGATCAGCAGAGAGTCATAATCAGAGCAATGATCTAAGTGGATTCATCTGGATTAATAAGGGAAAGGTAGGAACAAGAGAGGAAACCCATTAGGAAGCTTCTGAAATGAGTCAGACAAGAAGTAATAAAGGTTTAAACGAGAGTAGTATCAGCTAAAAAGAAAAAAGGCATCGCAGCTCTTAGGGGTGAAATTGAAAGGATTGGCAACTAATTGGATGCGGAATTCCAAGTAAAAAATGCTGAAGATGCTGAGCTGGACCTCAGAAGACTACACCTGGCCTCATGGACTGAAAAGAAAGGCTGAGGTCACTGCAGTAATGAATGTTGTGGAATAAAACTAGGGCTCAGAGGAGTCTGCAAAGGTGGAAGAGGCTAAGCCCTGCTGCTGTGCGGCAACCCAGCAACCCACATCCCCCACTGTCGTTACCACACCTGAGCCTGTGGGGACTGATGCTGGGAACAAGTACACCAAAGCGAGTGATGATGAACCAGAGTACAAGGACAGCTGGGGCTTTGGCACTGGGAAGCTGATGTGAGGAAAACTGCGGGGCTTCTCCTGGAGGCCACATTGTGTCTTGGTGGATGACAGGCCAGAGCCGAGCAGCTGAAGGCACCCACTGTGTCATGTGGTTTGGAGAAGCGAGTTCAGTGCTGTGTGTAGAGAAGCTGATGCCACTGAGCTCCTTTTGCAGTGTGTTCCACCAGGCCACCTATAATACAACAAGCAGCCCAAGTACCACAAAGCCATCTACAAAGTCCTGCCGGTGGCCAGCAGTGTACAGGGGAGCTGTTCCCAGAGAGCAATGACAGCGATGAGAGTGACACAGCCAAAGCCACAGAGTTGCAGAGCAAATAGATATTCGGATGGACCTTTGGGAGGTTCCAGCCTTCTGCCCCCAGGAGACTGGAGCCACAAGAAGAGGGGAAGAATCCCAACAAAGAAGTTTATGCACATGTGTGGGTTGACCCTGAGGCAACTGCTTATGCACCACTCCCTCCAGCCAAAAAACCCCAAAAGAGCACAGCTAAACTCAACATTGGGCTGGGCGTGGTGGCTCACTCCTATAATCCCAACACTTTGGAAGGCTGAGGCGTGTGGATCACGAGGTCAGGAGATCGAGACCATCTTGGCCAACATGGTGAAACCCCGTCTCTACTAAAAAATACAAAAATTAACTGGGCGTGGTGGTATGTGCCTGTAATCCCAGCTACTGGGGAGGATGAGGCAGGAGAATCACTTGAACCAGGGAGTCAGAGGTTACAGTGAGCTGAGATAGTGCCATTGCACTCCAGCCTGGTGACAGAGCAAGACTCTGATTCAAAAAAAATAAAAAAAGAAGCTCAACATCAAGGAGATTGTTGATGAACCCAACAAGAGTAGCTGGTGTACAAGGTGAGGCAGAAGTGCCAGAACAGCAAGGAACTTTGTGTCTCTTGTGGGAGCCTCAATGTCCCTCTGGACAGCCCCTCTTCGTGCTAGGAATATGACAACATTGCAAGAACTGCTTCCTGGAGTGTGCATACCAGTATGATGATGATGGCTATCAGTCCTGCTGCACCATCTGCTGCTAGGGGCACAAGGCGCTCATGTGCTGGAACAACTGCTGCAGGTGCTTTTGCGTGGAGTGTATAGACCTCCTGGTTGGGCCAGAGGTTGCCCAGGTGACCATTAAGGAAGATCCCTGGCACTGCTACATGTGTGGGCACAAGGGCACCTATGGGCTGCTGCAGCGACAGGATGACTGGCCATCTCAGCTCCAGATGTTCTTCCCCAATAACCATAACAAAGAATTTGACCCTCTGGAGATCTACTTGCCTGTCCCAGCTGAGAAAAGGAAGCCGCCCATCCAGGTGCTGTCTCTCTTTGATGGGATTGATATGAGGCTCCTGGTGCTGAAGGGCTAGGCATTTGGGTAGACCACTACATGTCTCAGAGGTGTGTGAGGATGCCATCACAGTGGGCATGCTGTGGCACCAGGGGAGGATCATGTACGTTGGGGATGCTAGAACCATCGTGCAAAAGCACAACCAGGAGTGGGGTCCATTCTCTTCAATGACCTCTCCATTGTCAACCTTGCCCACGAAGGACCCTACAAGGCCACTGGCCAGCAGTTCTTTGAGTTCTACCACCTCCTGCATCATGCACAGCCCAAGGAGGGAGATGATTGCCCTTCTTGTGGTTCCTTGAGAGTGTGGTGGCCATGGACATTAGTCACAAGAGAGACATCTCACAATTTTTTTATTCTAATCCTGTGCCAAAGAAGTGTCAGCTGCACACCAGAACTGCTACACCTGTGGCAACCTTCCCAGTATGAGCAGGGCATTGGCTTTCACTGTGAGTGTAAGCTGGAGCTGCAGGAGTGTCTGGAACATGGCAGGAGAGCTAAGATCAGCTAAGAGAGGACCATTGCTACTAGGTCAAACTCCATAACGCAGGGCAAAGACCAGCATCTCCCTATCTTCATGAATGAAAAGGAGGACACCTTAGGTGCACTGAAATGGAAAGGGTATTTGGCCTCCCTGCCCATTACACTGACATCTCCAACATGAGCCATTGGGCAAGGCAGAGAATGTTGTGTGGGTCGTGGACCATGGCAGTCACCTGCCATTTCTTCACTCCACTGAAGGAGTATTTTGCTTGTGTGTAAGGGACATGGGGGCAAACCGAGGTAGTGACACAAGGTTAAACAAACTAAAAAAAAAAAAAACCCACAAAACATAATAAAACCTAGCAATGTAAGGATGGAGAGACGTATCAGCACCCAGAAGAGAAAAAAGGAATTCAAAACAAAACTACAGAGGCAGAAATAACGGAGGGCTTTGTCTTGCAAAAAGGGTTGGACATCATCTCCTGATTTTCCAATGTTTTTCTTCAGCTCTATTTAAAAACAAAACCGAGCTCCCTCCCCTTCCTCCTTCTCCACCCCCTGCAAATTTTTTTTTTTGTAAACACTTTTGTTTTCTACTATTTTCCATCCATGTTGCTGCAAAAGACATGGATGGAGTTGAAGGCCATTATGTTAAGCAAATTAATGGCAGAAACAGAAAATCAAATACCACATGTTCTCACTTATAAGTGGAAGCTAAACATTGCATACATATGGACACAAAGAAGGGAACAACAGACACAGGGCCTACTTGAGGGTGAAGAGAGGGAGGAAGTTGAGGATTGAAAAACTACCTAATCAGGTACTGTGCTTATTACCTGGGTAGTAAAATAATCTGTACACCAAACCCCTGTGACACACAATTTACCTATATAACAAATATGCACATGTACCCCTGAACCTGAAACAAAAGTTAAAAAAAGGATGGGGAGATGTACTATGTCTTTTGGCTCCAAACCCACCTTTCTATGTTCAGCTTTGGGATGCTGGGCATGGGACTCTACAAACATCCTTTCTCCTTGGCTAGCTGGCTTCCTACTGTGTTCTACTAATGGGAATGACAGAAAGAGACAGAAAACCTCAAGAGGCAGAAGGGGCATGCTTCTTCCTGTTTGCTCACTGTTCTAGTCGGCATCACCCCAGCTACAGCCCTTCACTTTGGAAATGGCAGTTATTTCCAGTTTCCAGTTATTTTCCACTTCTAAAATCAGTCTCATGTTGCACCCCTTCAAGGTACTAGAGGGGGCTCTTTCCAGAGGTCCAAGACCCAGCTTCATAAAGACTTTTCTCCTAGTCTGTAGCTTCTAATAATAACAGCCTTCCCCTTGAGCCTCAGATTGGGTTTAAGAAACCTGACTTTGTAAACTGTACACAAAGTTAGTACAAAGTAGTTATTAAAAGGAGAACAAAGACTATTTTTTTCTAGTTGAGGATCGGGACAAGAAATTAGGTGGGTTGGATCACATTCCAAGGTCTGACTCTCTTTCCATCTTCTCTGTGCTCAAAGCACTCATTTGCTACCTAGGCTAGATAATGTCACCTGTACACATGATTTGGAGTCAACGTGGTCCACATTGTCCTCATTTTGTCTATGCCTTGACTGTTGCATCAGTTAAGAGGTAAACCCACCAAGCTAAGTAGACCCTTCCACCAGCATATCAAAGAGCAATCATCTTGGTTGCACTGTCTTATTCACACTTTTCTCTTTCAGTCCTTAATGGTGTCAGACTTCCACAAGACACTGCATTCAACATTTGAGTCATTTTGCAAGAGAAAGTTTAAATCAATTGAAAAAAGAGGAATCGACTTCCACAAGAAATACAACACGAAAGAGGAAAAAGGAATCTGTCTTAGTAATAATTACACTCTTCTTAAAATAAAATCTATTTTCTGAATGTACCATAATTTCTGAGGTTGGCAGACCTTGGTGCCTGTGCCTCATTGTTCTATCTATCAAACTAAAGGCCATGAAAAGCTCTGAACCACAATGGAAAAAACACATCAAGATCTAAAAGATGCCATCAAAGACCTCTCTGGGGTACACCATCTTCATGGAATCACCAGAAAGAAGCCCAGTCTGAGTCTTTAAGAAACTTAAGAAAAATTATGCAAATATCTCAGCCTCAGCTCCAGGGACTTCCTCTTACTAAAATTCATGCTGACTCAAACACATAAAATGATTAGGACCACTTTTTCAGTACATGGTTTTGTTTAACTAAAGAGCCCTGTGTTGTCTGAAACAATAGAGAAATTAACTTGATCTGAGCTGCTGTTTGGGCCTGAATTTTGAAAAGCTGTGCCTCTTAATTCTACCCTGAATTTAAAATATGGCACACCTGGACAGTCTGGTTCTCTCCAGGGAATGTACTAACTCTGGATTTTTTTATGCATCTGAAGTCCACCATATGGAACAACTGTGTCATTAAAATGGGCATTAAAAAGATTTGTTCACTCAGATAGATTTAGACAGATAGTAATATTTGGCAATTATATAGTCCCTCTCACCTGTCCATCTCAAAGTAAGTAATTTATAAACACATATTGTTATAAACGTTTTATAAGCTGGAGGACGTCAGCTTTTCCCTTTGAAGAAAACAGCTCCTGCATGCCACACACTAAGTCCATACCAAGTAAGAGATGGTGCAAAATCAAAAAACAAAATATATACACCTAATCTGTACTCACAAAAATTAAAAATAAAATTTAAAAAAAAGCAGTCCAAGAATGTTAAGTATATAATATCTGAAATAGTAACTACAGTTTGTTCACCCTGAGCAGGGAAAAACAGAAACACTGTATGTATTGAAAATATTTGTTTTCTTTTTTCTGGCCTTGGATCCACAAAAACAGAATTTTTCATAATAGTTATAATACGGTTACTTAAATAACTGTGAATAAAATTGGTTAAAACCTCATAACCACTTCACTTTAGCAATTCAGTGTCTGGCAATAAGAATTAATAGTCTCCCTATGCAATTTCAATTAGGCTTTCCATAATTACCATCCATTTGCATATCTAGCTCTTTAGGTCTATTTCTCAGTAGTTCAGAACTCAGAGATGTAGAAAGATAGTTCATTGTTCTTTACAGACCACTAACATTCCTTGGAACATAATATATGCATATAACTTATTTATATTTCTCTTTTCTTCTGACCTCAGTCTGTCTATTAAACAATGCCTGCCTTCCTTTTCACACCACCTTTACTCTGTGACTTCTTTACTTGTGTAGCACAAAAGATTTCTAAGGGATAAATGTCACATACTCAGGAAAAGAACTGAGCTTCAGACTATTTTCATTTATCAAACATGCTGATACAGATTAGAAAAACATAAATATGGATTAAAAATATATCTTACATATACATACATAAATTCACAAAAGTTAGAGAGGGTAGGACAAAGCTCATCATATCAAATTCAGCTCCTGGGAGGTGCGGAAGGGCCAATAGTGTGAATAGAACATCCAGGCAAACATTCCACAAGAGATGAATGCATTGTTTGCAACTCAGTGGACAAATGCTTGAGGGGATGGATTCCCCATTCTTCATGATGTGCTAATTTCACGTTCCACGCCTGTATCAAAACGTCTTATGTACCCCATAAATATACATATATATACACCTACTATGTATGCACAAAAAAAATAAATACTTTTTTTAATGAGATGAGTGAATGAAATAAGGCAGCCAATTACGGACGGTCTCGGGTGATCAAAAAGGTTCCTGTTGATATAGTCTGAATAATATATGCTTAATATAAGAATATCTTCTACTAACGATTCCCAGATGATAACACTTTAAAGTATCAATTTTTAAAGAGGTTACTTATCATGAGTCTGTTTTCCATAATGTTTAGGAAAGATTAGAAACCCAAACAATTACAGGAACTAGACAGGTAACATTAATGAGTGAAATATGTGGGTGTATAATAATGGTGAGGAGTATATAATAACAATAGTTTGTTGTGATTTATATCCTAATGGAAATTCTTTCTATAAGCACATAGCATATATGCTTACATATTTATTGATAGGTGCAAATGTAAACATGTGGAAATTCAGTACCTACACACACATGCATATACATATATGTTCCATAATTTTTAAATAAATCTGATACAACCCTATTAAACGGGACACACATGCACCCTTTGAAATGGGTAGCTGCCTCTCAGCTCAAGGCAATCACTTTCTTGCAAGAATGTAGGCCCAATAAGGACAGATATTCTGACTTCTCAACAAGAACTTCAAGTTTTCACTTTTTTGAAAGTGAAATATTTTAATTTTTAAATGTTGGCTCCAATTTTCTTTAAATCCTCACATGTCAAGTAACAGCACGTCAACCAGTCAAATCTTGTTCCTTAGCTATAAGCCTGCAATCATTAGTGCCCAATAAAGCTTGTATTTCATGTCTGGGAGGAAAATGAGGGGAAACCATACATTGTTTAAAGTTTAGTTTTTGGCATCCACAGAAATAAAGATTTATAATATAAATTAAGTTCACTATTTGAAAATAGTTATATTTCTTGAAAAATTGTGTTTGTGAATGAGATTTGTCCTCAATACACAAAAAGCTTTTTTAAATCAGTAAGAAAAATGGACACAAAAAGTTATGTATATGTGTAAATTATATGAACATGCAAATATTAGAAAGAAAAGGCACATGACTATTACACATAGAAAAGGATGGTTAACCTCAGTGTTATGCAACTCACTGAAAATTTTTAAGGATTATAAATATAATTAAAATATCATAAAAATGAATTACACAATATAAATAAATAAATTTATATTAGATATAATTATATAATTTTATATATTTATATAAAGTAATTTGTATAATGCTTATAGATAATTATATTCTATATATGTTAAAGAATAGCAAGAGTGACTTTTACTCCAGTTCCCAATAAGTTCCTCATCTCCTTCTGAAACCACCTCAGTCTGGACTTCACTGTCCATATGACTATCAGCATCTTGATCACAACCATTTGACAAGTCTCTAGGAAGTTCCAAACATTCCCTCATCTTCCTGTTTTCTTCTGAGCCCTCCAAACTGTTCCAGCCTCTGCCTGTTACCCAGTTCCATAGCTGCTTCCACATTTTCAGGTATCTTTATAACAGTACCCCACTCCTGGTGACAATTTTCCGTATTAGTTCATTCTCACACTGCTATAAAGAACTACCTGAGATGGGGTAATTTATTTAAAAAAAAAAAAAAGAGGTTTCATTGACTCACAGTTCTACAGGCTGTACAGGAAACATGGTTGGGAGGCCTAAGGAAACTTACAATTATGGGAGAAGGCGAAGGGGAAGTGAGCACATATGTATGTGTTAGAACAGGAGAGAGAGACAGAGAGAGAGAGAGAGAAGGGGGAAGTGCCACACACTTTTAAATCATCAGATCTCTTGAGAACTCACTCACTATCATGAAAACAGAAAGGAGGAAATTTGCCCCCATTATCCAATCACCTCCCACCAGTTCCTCCCTTACCATTGGGAATTACAAATCAACATGAGATATGGGTGGGGACACAGAGCCAAACCATATCACAATCTGTGAGTAGTAACTGAAAACAAGGAAAAGAAGGTATTTTTCTATACCAATAATAATGTTTTTTCCTGCACTGTGATTACTAAAAGTTTTATCTCTACTATTTGCCTTTATTTTCTATTGGTTCCCATATTACTGTTCTCTCTTACAAAGAAAAAGATCACCTTCTCTGGTGCCCCCTTATTAATTATAAAAATACATTTCTTGTTGTTCCTTTGTCTTGCGTGTTTCTTCCCAACTCAAGTACTTTACTCAAAACTAACCCGAGCTCAATGTCAGATTTCTTTTCAACATTTCACTGCCTGGATTATATCTGACAGATTCCGCTCTCCAGCTAAAGTTGTGACTATCGAAGACAAAGGCAGGCCAGTGAATTTGGGGACATGGGGAATTATCTTGTTTTCTTACATCACATCCTGCAACTAGAGGCAATTACTTTGTCACTGCCCTTGTCTTGCTTCTACTAGTTTTTTGGTTTTGGAAAACACCGTTTAACTATGTTGTGAACACCTTAGGAACTACTCACAGATGCACATCTCACTTGTTTCTTTGCTGTTGTTCTGAGCTACTCATGCTGTGCTCTGCCCATATGCCCCTTCCCATCAACTGGCACCCCTCAATAGTGATCTGAGCCTTTTTCTTTCAAAGCATCTACCCGTAAAACAGAGATCAGAAAATTCCTCTTAGTCATGAACTTGCTACTGTGTCTTTTCCCTTACTCATACTCTGACTGCTGTGTTTTCTATCTTCAAACTCACAGCAAACACTGTCCTTCCTCCTCCAGGAAAGTCATACAATCAGAGACCCTGCCTGACAGACCCTGTTCCCACCTATTATCAGCTCAAGATGAAATGCATACTCAAGATGAAATAAAATAAAAATAGCAATACATTTCCAACTTCAAACAAGAAAAAGAAGATACATTTCTCCCCATTTATCCCACTAAGTACAGCTAAAATCCTTTAATTTTATATATAAAGCAAGCATAAGAAGATTGTAAGAAGCAGAGAAAAGAAAACTAACTAGGAAATTTTGGATTCAAGAACAGATGTGGCAGTGTATTCTCTGCATTTTCACTTGCTTTCTCTGTACCCTAAACTAGGTACTTGTGAAGGCTGTAATATATTACAGCTATTTTGGAAAAAGTTCTGGCAGTTTCCTGTAAAACTATACATAGACTTACCCTATGACACATAATTTCACCCCTAGATATTTATGCAATGGAAATTAAATCCTATGTTCACAAAGTACATAAAACTAACATTCATGGCAGTTTTATTCATAATAGGAAAAAACTGGAAACTGCCCATTGTCCATCAATAGAAGGGATAAACAAACTAATATTTTAATACAATGAAATACTACTCTATAAAAATGTATAAACTTTCAATATGTGCAAAAACATGGATAAATAAAAAATATTAAGCTGAATGAAAGAAGCTAGATACAAGAGTAGAACACACTGTATGATTCCATTTATATGAAATCCCAGAGCATACAAACAATGCTATAGTGAAAAAGATCAGAACTGTTATTGTCTCTGAGGAATGCAACAGGGAGTGACTGGGAATAGACATGATGAAATAATAGATATATTCTTCCTGATATAATAGATATATTTTATAACTTGATGGGGATTATGTTACACAGGTATATGAATTTCTTAAATTTCAGCAATTTTAGCCATAATTGTATATTTTATCATATATGAAGTTTACATCAGAAGTAAAGAATTATAAAGAAATATGGAACTCTAGTTAAATAGTATTCATGCTGAAATATTTAGGTTGAAATGTAGTAATGTCTGTAATTTAGTTTGGGATACAAGAAATATGACAGATTAATGGATAGATACATATCCAATAAGCAAGCATTATAAATAATAATGGTAGAATCTAGGTGGTGGATATACTCACTGTAAACTTCTTTCAAATATTCTTTATGTTTGATTTGTTTATATTAAAATGTTAGAGAGTAGAAATGGCTGTACATATGTAATTCTTTTTCAAGACTCTATTTTGTTGGAACATTTCTTTTTTTTTTTTTTTTTTTTTTTTTGAGATGGAGTCTCCCTCTGTCGCCCAGGCTGGAGTGCAGTGGCACTATCTCGGCTCACTGCAAGCTCCGCCTCCTGGGTTCACGCTGTTCTCCCGCCTCCGCCTCCTGAGTAGCTGGGACTACAGGCGCCCACCACCTCGCCCGCCCGGCTAGTTGTTTATGTATTTTTAGTAGAGACGGGGTTTCACCGTGTTAGCCAGGATGGTCTGGATTCCTGACCTCGTGATCTGCCCGCCTCGGCCTCCCAAAGTGCTGGGATTACAGGCGTGAGCCACAGGGCCCGGCCGGGAACATTTCTTTACTTCATTACTTGTTTATCCTTTAGCCAGTGCCACACTTTCTTACTTACTGTGGCTTTATATTAAGTTCTTCTCCTTCAAGATTATCTTGACTATTTTTGACCCTTTACTTTTACTATAAATTTTAGAATGAACTTGTCAATTTTCACAATATTTCCTCTGAGATTTTGATTGAAATTGAATTGAATCTATGGATCAATTTATATGGGAAATAAACACCTTTACAATATTGGATCTCCAATTCTGTTCCTCTATTTATTCAGATCTTTTTAGTTTATTTTAATAATATTCTGAAGCTTTCAGTATATTAGTCTTAAACCTCTTTTTGATCTTTTTTTTCTTAAGCATGTGGAATTGCTTTATTTTATTAAAACTTTTTTTAATTGATGGTTGTATATAAAAATACAATGAAATGAACCAGAGATCCTTGGAGAAATGCCTAATTCTAGGACTGGAGCATGTCAGAGAGCCAGAAAGTAAGAAAGTGCTCAAAAACAGAAGAAAAAATCACACATTGATGAGAGCATGCCAAAGGAACACAGGTGCCAACTGAAAGAGCTCTCAACAGTCAAAGCTGGAACAATTTACACAACAAAATAAAACAAAATTGTATTTACTGGATCATAAGCTAAAATACAAAAGAAATATCCATGAGTCAATACTGATATCAATAAATTATTGAATAAATAGAATACAGGGAAAGAGACACATCTCTCTTGTAAAAGAGTTAAAAATAATTTATATGGCTACCCATCCCTTAACAAAAGGGAGCATAAATTCCCACTTTTTCAGCGAGGACTGCCCTCAGTGACTCCATTTAAAAAGTTTAGTATAGAAGGGAAGGTAGGGTAGAGCAAATGGAAAATCCTGGCAAACATCACCGCAACCAGGTGATCAAGGTCAACATCAACAGCAATAAATGATGCTGATAGTGTGTGCCCTTTAGATAACATGATTTAAATGGCACTTTACCTCTATGGTCTTTCTCCCGAAAAGCCATAACCACAGTCTAGTCATTAAAAAAAATCAAAATCAAACAAATTCCAATAGGGAGGGAGTCTACAAAATACCTAACCACTACTTCTCAAAATGTCACGGTCATTAAAACCAAGGAAAGTCTAAGAAATTGTCATAGTCAAGAGGAGCCTAAAGAGGCCTAACAATTATATGTAACATGGTATCTTGGATGAGATCCTATAATAGAAAAAGGGCATTAGATAACAAACTAAGGAAATCTGAATGAAATGTAGGCTTTAGTTGATAACAATGTATAAATATTGGCTTATTCATTGCAATATTAGAGGAACTCTATTTGTTGAACTTGTATCCAGAAACCTTAATAAATTTACTTATTAAGTTTCATAGATTATCTGTATACTGTTTTGAATTTTCCATGTAGACAATCATGTCATCCATGAATAATGACAGTTTTATAATTTCCTCTCTAATTCATCTATCTCTTTTTTCCTTGCTTTATTGCTATGGATAGGACCTTCAGCACTACATTAAATAGAAGTGGTGACAGCACCATTTTGTTCCTATATAAAGCAGAAAGTTCTCAACATTTCACCATGAAGAACAATTTTTACTAGAAGTTTCCTGTACATACTCTATTACATTAAGGAAATTCCTTTCTATTTCTAGTTAGCTGAGATTTCTTTTTTTATCATAAATGTGCTTTCTGCTATTAATATAGTCATATAATTCTTTGTTTTATTAATGTGGTGAATTATATTGTGTCATTTTTTTCAAATGTTAAACCAGCATTGCATTGTTTGAATAAACACCACTTGGTTGTGATGTATTATCCTTTCTACAAATCACTAGATTAAGATTTCTAAAGATGGTATTTACTATTTTTGTATCCAGATTCATGAGAGGAATCAGCCTATAATTTACCTCTCATGTTATTTGTCGAGATTTGGCATCAATACACTGCTAGCTTCATAAAGTAGGTTGGGAATTGTTTCCTGTTTTCCTATTCTTTAACAGCATTTGTATGAGATTGGTATTATTTCTCCTTTCAATGTATGTGAGAATTTACCAGTGAAGCCAACTAAGTGTAATGATTTCTTTGTGGCAAGGTTTAAATTGCAGATTCAATAGTAGTTATATATCTAGGACTATTTATATTTTTGATTTCATCTTGTGTCAGGTGGGATACATTGTCTATTTTTAGTAATTAATTCCACATGAGTCTTCAGTCTCATTCTCAAAGTTGTTCTCTGACTTTTGTTGTTTTTGATACCTGAAGGATCTGTAGTGCTATCTCCTTTTCAACTCCTGACATTGGCAATTTATGACTTTTCTTTTTTTCTTAAACTTGGTAAGAGTTTATTGATTATGTGGGGTTTTTTTCCCCCAAAGATTTGACATGTGGTTGGCCATATGACTTTCCCCAAATCCAGTTGAATGTCTATAAGAAATATATCCTTCTCCACGTCCAGCATCATGGAACTCCCAAGCATTCATATTCAAAAGCACAACGAAGTTTTTTTAAAAGGCACTAAAAATGAAACAAAACTCAAATTGACAAATCCTTCCTAACTCTCAGCCTTACACAGAGAGTATTAGAAGGGACTATGGTAAGAAATAAAGCTTGACAGAATGCATTTTTGAAAATAGTGTGCTTTGATGAAAGAAAGACTCACATTAAGGAAACATGCTTCCCCATAGGTTGCCCGGAGGTCCTTCTGTTCTCAAGTTGAGATGATCTGGCCAGGCAGCTACAAAAATGATGATGTAGTCATGTTGTGAAACCAATCAATAAACTTCAACAGAGGTGATGAGGGAAAGAGAAATTTTTCTAGAAGGGCCTAAGAATAGAAAAATTTCCTAATTGTTCTATCTGTGTGAAAACTCAGGACACAGGAGTTAATAAATCACCTCTTAAGGTTTCCTCCAGCTTGATTCATTCACAAATCAGCAGAAACTGACTTAAGATAACAAAACTCTTGGATTTGTTTAAACACATGTACATTTGATTTTTGTAGTGAAACTGTCTTGAGACATTCAAAATTCTATTAATGTATTATTGCCTTGTTCAATTAGCATATCAAAATACAATAAAAATCTCACTAAACATACTTATCGGGAATTGGAATTTTAACATGTCTTATATAACATAGTTATTATATATATATATATATATGTATATATATTTTTTTAAGTACCCATATGTCCTGTTAAAAATAAAAACTAGTGTTTAGGAATAGCTATTGCCTGATAAAACTACCCATCGACTTCTTTGCTAGACAAATGCAGCTCGTAAACAGACACATTTCAGTCCATCTGTAAGTACAGCATGTTCCACATCACAATTATAACACAGGAATCTTAACTTTAAATGAGACAAAACAAACATAAAATTAGCACTAGTGGAAACCCCCTGCCACTCAATTTGTGTTGGGTTTAACACCTTCTTATTGTATATATTCTTCCACATAAACAGTTTTATATTAGCCCTGATATGGTGCCTTCCAACAATTCAATGTTGAGCTGTTTAAAAGCACTAATTAGCAGCTTTAATGCAGAAGGGAACACGTGTATTAGAAAATTCCTGTAAACCCAGAATACCCTTTGGGCCCTGCCATTGGTGTGTGAAATAACTCAATAAAAAATGTACTATATGGTTAATCACAAGACCTTTCCGGAATATAATCAATCACAGAGGAAATATAAACTGTACTTTTATACACAAAAGGAGAAAAATGATAAATCTCACTTTAGCTGAGTATAGGAATAATCATAACAAGCAAATGCATTTATAAACCAAGCTCATTTCATAATAATGATAAAACTATTACACTTATATATACATCCAATTGCCATATATGCATTGCATTCAATTTTAGCACAACTGGCAACACATTTACTAAATTAACACTTCATTTATTTTTTTCTATCACCTCCAACAATACCAAAGAAATGTTTACATACATACTAGCTGTAACAGAAAATAAATGATCTTGAAGTATTTTACACTATTTTGAAAATATGGAAACACATTTAATTTTCAAAGTATTCTAGGAACACATTTTTCTATTATCCAGAATGTTCATGTAACCTAATTATTTCTTTTTAGGTAACATTTAATGTAATCAGCTATTTATAACTTCAAAAAATATTTTTCTTTTTTCCAACTTTCCATATACCTTGATCAAATAGTTCTAGTTAATATTTCTAGTACATGTAAATAATTATATTCTTGAGTGCTTTAAAATTAGACTAATTTCTACACCATTAAGGAGCAAAAATGTTTCTAGTTTTTGATGCATTATAAGTGGGAGATATTAATTTCCAGATGAAATTATGCATAAGCAGGGGAAAAGCTTTCTACTGAGATAATATTTAAACATAAAATGTTAAGCATCTCAGGATTTACAAATGATTAAAAGCAAATAAGAAAATGCAATCATATTGTATTTGGATTGTGGGACCCTCTCCCATCCATGCAATGTTTTAGTCCCCAAATCAAAAAGCATCTTTCAATTTTAAAATTGTTTATTTGCCAAGCTAAATGGTTTGAACAGTAGCAGAGACTCAAAACCAAAGAAATGGCATACTTGAGTAAATATGTCTATGCTATGTCATATAAATGAATTATAAACAGTAGTAGTCTCTTTTGTTTTTTATCCTTAATACATTGCTATTTGCACAACCTGCCACTAAGCAATGTAATCGCTAAAGCAAGTTTTGAAAACTTGAAGGAAATTAACTCATGTCAAATTATAGATATTTACTAATATAGTAATAATCAAGCTTTACGATTTGGGGATCATAGCTTTTTAAAATTATCCTGAAAGGATGGAAGGATCCCACTGCAAGTAGAAATTTCCACACAATTAGTAATTTCAATGCTTTCCAGTTTTGTTCTACTATTAGAAACAGATTTAGACAAGGACCTCACATACTTGTTACGAATATGTTTTAATATATTTTCTCCAAAGGAATAAAGCAGACTGACACTTGGGTTTGTTTCTACTTTCATGTCTTGCTTTAAATGGCATTTTATGTTACAGACTAATGAGTTTCATATAGTGCACTTAATGTACTTAATGTATAGTATTTCACTAAAAACACTGAGTATTTCATTCTGGGGAGCTACCCTGACGCTTGATGAACATTTTTATGTATGCTTGTAGTACGTTTACAGTTATACCATCTTTTAGATGCAGGTTCTCCTCTTCCTCCCCTTCTTTCTCTTCCTCCCCTCCCTCCCCTCCCCCTCCTCCCCCCTCCACCTCTCCTCCTCCTCCCTCTCCTCCTCCCCACTCTTCCTCCTCCTCTTCCTCTTCTTTCTCCTTTCTTCTTTCTTCTTCCTTCTTCTTCCTCTTGGCAGAGTTTTACTCTGTCTCCCAGACTGGAGTACAATAGTGCAATGGCATGATCATGGCTCACTGCAACCTCCATTTCCTGGGCTCAAGCAATTCTCATGCCTCAACCTCCTGAGTAGCTAGGACTACAGGCATGAGACACCATGCCTGGCTAATTTTTGTATTTTTAGTAGAGACAGTGTTTCACCCTGTTGTCCAGGCTGGTCTCAAACTCTTGGCCTTAAGTGATCCATCTGCCTCGGCCTCCCAAAGTGCTGGGATTACAGGTGTGAGTCACGGCCCCCAGCCCCCTTTTCTTCTTTCCAATATGGGGTTTCATGTCACTATTTGTGACAGGCGACACGGTCTCTTCATAAATATATATCTATCTATCTGCTTTGCTGGAATTGGGTTAAGATGGTAAGGAATCAGGTAAGGGAAAAAGACAATATTTCTAGTTCTTCACAGGCCTGCTATGTTGAATGATATAACTATTTTGTTCATTTCCTCCAACAATACCTAGAACTGCTGTAACAAAGTATCACACACTAGGTGGTTTAAATCAGAAATGTAATGTCACAGTGCTGGAAGCCAGAAGTCCCAAATTCAGGTGTTAGTAGGAACTTACTCCCTCTGAAATCTGTAGGGGATACTCCCTCCTTGCCTTTCCTAGCTTCTGGTGGTGGACACCAATCCCTGGCATTCCTTGGCTTGCAGCTGTGTCACTGTAATGTCTGCCTCTGTAGCTACTTGGTGTTCTCCCCGTGCACCTTCATATTGTGTTCTGATAGCAACATTGGGCAGATTGAGCTAAGGGCCCCCTTTCTTCAGTATGATCTCGTCTTTACTAAATATATCTGCAATGACCTTATTTCCAAATAAGGTAATAATTTTGAAGTACTGTGGGTTAGGACTTTGGCATATCTTTTGGGGCAGGGGGACCTACTTCAACCCATAGCAGCCATTAACTAATATCAGATATAAACCTTACTTAGCATGCCTGGGCCTAAATGGCTAGTAAGGATCTTCTTGGGATCTTCCCATCTTCAGGGGTTCCACTGCCTGGAGATGGCTTCATGGAGAGTCACCTTTCTCCTATAGGAACTAGTCAGGCAAAAGAAAAAGGAGTAAAGTGGAGAGGTTAGGACTGCTAACACGCATTCATGCACCACCTTGGTATATGTACAAACATATGGTCTTTAATGAACATCCTTTTGGAGAAATTAAGATGTACAGTAAGGCAGAAAAAGTAAGGCAAGAACCCCCTCTCAATTCTATCCTGTGGAGACCACTAGTCTCCAGAGTCATTGTCATCCTCCAATTCACCAATGAAAAAACTGCTGTTTTTTTTTTTTTTTTTTAAAAAAAAAGGGGCCTCAAAAAAAAAAAAAAAAAAAAAAAAGGAAGAAAGGGCTCAAAAACAATGTAGGAGCCGGGCGCGGTGGCTCAAGCCTGTAATCCCAGCACTTTGGGAGGCTGAGACGGGCGGATCACGAGGTCAGGTGATCGAGACCATCCTGGCTAACACGGTGAAACCCCGTCTCTACTAAAAATACAAAAAACTAGCCAGGCGACGTGGCGACGCCTGTAGTCCCAGCTACTCGGGAGGCTGAGGCAGGAGAATGGCGTAAAACCCGGGAGGCAGAGCTTGCAGTGAGCTAAGTTCCGGCCACTGCACTCCAGCCTGGGCGACAGAGCAAGACTCCGTCTCAAAAAAAAAAAAACAATGTAGGGGGAGTAGATTTGCATTACCTCCCACTTCAGCCTTTGTCTTCAAAGTTCTTTCTGCAGAGTATTAAATGGTGTTTGGCATTGAAGTCAGTGAGATTTTTGAAAGGGCTCAGAACAGAGAGGTTACTTTTGAACAAATGACATGTAAGGCAAGATAAATTTGCATTTTGCAGACCTCATGAAAAACAAGTCCAGCTTTGTCTGGGATTCGCTGAGAAGTCACTGAAGGTAAGCATCAGCTCCCTATTGGTCATGATGGGGTAAAAACCAGAGAAACATGAGCTAAAAAGAGTTTATATGTAACTGTAGGTTGATCATCCCCAACTTTCCACAAAGGCCTTTCATTTCCATTTTGAATGAGTATACGATAACCTAGACAGGCCAGCCCCTGTCACCAAGCACAACACTGGACTCTTGACATTTGCCTAATTATCTTTTCTCATCATCAGTCATTTCTTGAAGTCTCAGCTTCATTCAGATGCCAGGTATTTCCGAAATTAATCATGTCATTGAAAGCGGCATCTTTTCATGTAAATGGACTTTATTATCTGGATCAGAAAGCCCCCCCTTTGAGCACCAAAAGCCCATTTGTAGGGAAAGTGTCTGAAATCTGACATGCTATGCTGCCTTCCCAAGAAAGATTCTTAGTGTTGACCTCCCAGCGAGCACCAAGCATTCGTCACTGTGAGCTTGTGTGTGTGCATGTGTGTGCAGCTAAAAGCCTTGGGCTGGCTGCATGCTAATTTGCCCCATTGTTTCAGGGTGACTGCCTTTTCAGTATTTAGGAACAAAGCCTTTTTGCATACAGCTTTATGTACAATTATTTTATGTTTACTTCAAGGGCCATCATCTTATCTTTATTGCAGGTATATTAGGGGATGCCAGAGCTGCTTTGTCTCCTTGTAAGGTTGCAGATTACAAACAGGGTTTAGCATGCTAACTAGTATACTCCTCTTTCATTTAAAGGCATTTTACAAACTTTTAAGGAGTAAATCAACATGTGGCCCTGCTCAGTCTCTTCAGATTCAAGGATGAGAGGCAGAAGATATTTCTGAGAGCTGGGTGAAGTGTCATCAAATTTAATTTTTGAGTGTACAACATTTAGTTTATAAAGAATGGGCAAATAAGGAATAGAAAGCAAATAACTCCTACTTGTGAAAATATCACCAAAACTTTAACAGGGCCTCTAAGACAGTTGCATACTCAGGCTCACAACAATATATTGGCTGGGACATATATTTAATTAGCAAGTAGGGGGTTCCTGATGAAAAATCAACTTCTAGAACACACTTGCAGTGCAAAATCCCCCCTCCTCTGTGTATGATACCACATAGGGAAAGTTTGTTCTACATCTCAATCTCACTTTTCTTTTATTCTGTGCTTTAACAACTGGGTGTTAGTGATAGGGGTATTTTCCCCCTTCCCCCTGGACAGAGTGAAGAAGAGTAATATTAATAACTTATGATCTTTTGTCCTAGGTGGAAAAGAAAATTAATGCTGTGACATAAACTGACAAAAACCAGCAAATTAAAAGTTAAGGCTGAAACTCCTTTGTGGTGGTTTTTTGTCTTTTGCTCACAGTAAATGAATCTAGTAGGAATAATTTGCTGGGGGAAAGATCTAATTGTACAGCTCATCAAGAAAAAAATACATATTTCTGAAAACTTTTCACCCTCTTCAATATCAATTGGCTTTACCTGACCCCTACTTTCTTTTATCCACTTTATTTTCCTAAACCTGAAAACTTTCTTAAACCAAAGGAAAACAAAATCACAAAATCATCCTTTCATAGCCTTCGAAAACACTAAGTAATACTTTCCTCAGTTTTCAAGACAAATTAACAGACTCAAAAAACTTTGAGGGTATTCTAAATCAGAACTGGGAGAGAGTACAGATGATTTGGAATTTGGAAATACATCTTTGGAGTGTTACATTAACATCCAAAGTCTTATAAGAAAAACACATATAAAAATCAACATTTGAGGGGCCGCATTTAGGAAAGATCTTAACCCCTCCGTTCTTTGTAGTGTTTGAAGATTCGCCAAAAGGGAGAAAAGGGAGTATAAATTCAAGGAATGAAGCTCTAGGCTCTAGGCCAGCAACTCTAAACATTCATCTTCCCCCCTCGCTAAAAAGAATTATTTCTGGGGAAGAAGTTTCATGAGGGCTTGCACTTCTCAGGGCTTTCCTGAATGCCAAAATGATTGTGAACTTTACCTTCCTTTATGCATCTGCCTTTGGTCATATTAATCTTGGATTCCTTTCATCTTTGGGGTTTACTGTTACAAACATAAATGACTTATTCTGGTGTATTGCCATTCTTTGTGTCTTGATAAATCATTTCCACTATCTTTTTTTTTTTTTTTTTGGGAGATGGAGTCTTGCTCTGTCACCAGGCTAGAGTGCAGTGGCGTGACCTCAGCTCACTGCAACATCTGCCTCCCAGGTTCAAGCAATTCTCCTGCCTCAGCCTCCTGAGTAGCTGGGACTACAGGTGAGAACCACCACGCTCAACTAATTTTTGTATTTTTAGTAGAGATGGGGTTTCACCATGTTGGTCAGGCTGGTCTCAATCTCTTGACCTGGTGATCCTCCCGCCTCAGCCTCCCAAAGTGCTGAGATTACAGGCGCGAGCCACCATGTCCAGCCTCCACTATCTTATTTTGCAACAATACCACCACCGCCAGGGCTACTCATAATTTCCATATCTTTGTGCACATCACTTACCAGGAAGTTGTTAAATTCCATACAGAGCTATGAACCATGAAAAACTAGATTATAAGCTTCTTGAAGGAAGGCTTATTAAATACAATGACACCTCTTATAAAATCAAAAGACAGGCCTGATACATGGTCAGAGAAAGGACATCGCTCTGATCCATGAATTTTCTAATATGAAAAAAAAGCACAGAACAGTTAAAATCTGAACTATATAACAAACGTTAGGACACAAAGTCCATGCTTGCTTGCATTATCTGTAGCATGGAACCCAGTAATACTAACAATGCTTAACCTGTCCAACTGAACAGTAACCACCAATGAAAAAGCACGTGAGATGTTCACAAAAGACCATTCTTTTCCACTAAACAACCACTGGCTTTTATCTATTTCTTAGGACAACACGAACCAAAAATTTTACTCTTTCTCTCCTGTCCACACAGATGCAAATACACAGCCACAGAAGAGTCATGTCTCAATCCCTAGCAAATGCTGAGTTAAGTCCTTTTAAAAAATTGACTCTTATTTGTTAGGCTCAAACCAAACTTGGATGGGCTACATATGTTATGTTTTTTTGGAATTCTAACACCTTGGAAGTTTAGGATTGTACCTGTCTTGGATAAAGTAATGTAGAAAGGTCTATGGCAAAAGATGGCAAATAAGCTGAATGTAATTTTTTAATTTTTATTTCATTTTATTTATTTATTTATTTATTTATTTATTTGAGATGGAATCTTGCTCCATCGCCCAGGCTGGAGTGCAGTGGCGTGATCTCAGCTCACTGCAAGCTCCGCCTCCTGGGTTCACGCCATTCTCCTGCTGCAGCCTCCTGAGTAGCTGGGACTACAGGCGCCCGCCACCACGCCCGGCTAATTTTTTGTATTTGTAGTAGAGACGGGGTTTCACCGTGTTAGTCAGGATGGTCTTGATCTCCTGACCTCGTGATCCACCTGCCTCAGCCTCCCAAAGTGCTGGGATTACAGGCGTGAGCCACTGTGGCCGGCTGCTGCAGGTAATTTTTAAGGATGTGTTGCCTGCTAGGAAATCAAGAATGCAGGGAGCAAAGCAGAGATCTGATCTGCTCTGAGATCAGTTAGATAAGTCATTAGGATTCCAAAATTGTTCTGATTGTAGGTCTTATTCCTGGAGTGAGGTGTTATTAGTTAAGGGTTTTGTTTTGTTTTGTTTTGTTTTGTTTGCAGGAGGTGAGGGTATCTGCAGACACCAGCACCCTCTCTCTCTCTCTCTCTCTCTCTCTGCTACTTTGGAAAAGCAGAAATCATTCCTACAAAATGAAGTTAAGCCATTAGAAATTGGGAGTGTAGACCCCACTCACGGTACCTGGGGTTTGAGGAACTCTCTGTGCCATAGACCTTGTCCCTGAGAGAGCTCCAAAGGATGGAATTACAAAACGTCTCAGCTCAGTGTCATCCAGGAATTCATAGTTCAGAGCTAAAAACCAATTTCATCGCTTTTGGCTTCTATTTCTTACCCATGAATTTCTCCAACTCTTTATTAAAATTAAAAACCAACTGAATTATTATTCTTTAGAAAGGCAACAATCTTCCTACGGTATTTGGCAATAAGCCGGAAGAATCTCACTGAAGAATGTACAAGATGTCTTCAAGATTGAAGTGAATGACATCTGTCTTGATGCTCAATCATCCTAAAACCAGTGATTCTGTAGTTTCATTATCCATCTTAATTTCAAATGAATGTCAACCTCAGACCCTGGGAGGAGGCATCAGTTACTTTGCTGCTTTTCTAAATTGGAACAGTCAAAGCAATCTCAAAAACAATTTCAACAATTCATCCCGTCTTCTCCCCAAATCTATTCAAGTTTCAGCCCTGATTGCTGCATGAGTAAATGAAATAATTTGTCTACCTCTCAATAAATATTCCATACATTACAGTTAGGACACCTACATAATGACAATGGGCCTGTTTGTGAAATACCTCATATCAAGGGAAACCTGGAAATATGCATCATTTTATAGCTTAATATTCCATACTTTCTGTCATGCATTTCCTTAAGAACTGAAGAGGAATGCATGCAATTTAGTTATTAGCATATTCTAGCTCAATGGTAATGTGTCTTGCTTTACATAATATATATGCTGCTAAAATATGTAAATCCTTTCACTTTTGGTAAGCTTGGTCTTGATTTTATATTTAATTGTATGGAATTTCAGAAATTATAGCTCTTCATTTTAAATAATTTTTTAGTTGCTAAATACTTCAGAGCTAATTCAAGATATTTAATTCATTGACTATTTAACTGTCTAATATGTGCACAGTATTGTGCTAGAGAAATTAGACAAGTGCTGGCCTTGAGAAATATATGCATCAGAGGTAGAACTATAGAATAACACCACAGACACACACATGTACTCACGTCTTTTTAACAAGAACAATTTTTCATCATAATTGCAGCTTAGCACGGTGCTTCAGGGTATGGGCTCCAGAGGCAAACAACCTGCATTCCAGGCGCTGCTCTGCCACTTACTAACCGTAGGACATAGGGCAAAGTTATCTAACATCTCTGTGCCTCATTTGCCTGGAGTGTATCATAAAGACAATAGTAGAACCCACATCAAGGAGGCTCCATAAGAATTATATTTGGAGAGAACAGTGTCTAGAACTCAGTGAGTACTGCGTAAACATTAGCTAATATTGCTATTTTCCTGTCTGAAAACAGGAATAATAATAGTACCTTTTACTGAGACAGTCTCTCACTCTGTCACCCACGCTGTAGTACATTGGTGTGATCACAGCTCACTGCAGCTTTGACCTCCCAAGAAATCCTCTCATCTCAGCCTCCCGAGTAGCTTGGACTACAGGTACACACCTCAGTGGTTGACTAGTTTTATTTTTTTTAATTTTTAGTAGCGATGAGGTCTCACTATGTTGTCCAGGCTGGTCTCAAACTCCTGAGCTGAAGCGATCCTCCCACCTCTGCCTCACAAAGTGCTGGGATTATAGGTGTGAGCCACCAAGCCTGGCCGATAGTACCTTCTGTATAGGGTAGATGGGAACATTAAATGAGTTAAAGCATTTAAGTTTTTGGATGCTGTCATTATCACCAGCATTAGAAATATATCATCAAAATGTATATGGAAGCACAGAGGGGGTAGAGGTGGGGAAATTTAAATCTAAAGCATTGGCAAAGTTATCAGAAAGGAAATGAAATTCAAAATGATCTGGAAAGAATGAGTAAGATTTTGATAGGCAGAGAAGACAGAGGAGAGCTTTTCTGGAATAAAAGGCTTTTCTGGAAAGTCTGAGTAATGGTCCTGAAAGATAATAATGCATTTGGGCCTGGAGTTCAAGGGTTGGATGTGGAGGTATATGGTCATAGGTATAGGAGAGATAGTTGAAAATTAATCTGGGAAAGGGTGTAAACCAGTTTACAGGATGAATACAAACAACCCTGTTAAAAAGTGAGCAAAGGACACGAACAGACACTTTTCAAAAGAAGACATATATGCACCCAACGAGCATAATGAAAAAAGCTCAATATCACTGATCATTAGAAAAATACAAATCAAAGCTACAATGAGATATCATCTCACACCAGTCAAAATGGCTGTTACGAAAAAGTCAAAAAATAACAGATGCTGATGAGATTATGGAGAAAAAGGAATGCTTATATGCTGTTGGTGGGAGTTCAGCCATTATGGAAAACACTGTGGCAATTCCTCAAAGACCTAAAAACTGAACTATCATTCAACCTAGCAATCCCATTACTGAGTATACACTGGAAGGAACACAAATAGTTCTACCATAAAGACACATGCATGCATATGTTCACTGCAGCACTATTCACAATAGCAAAGACATGGAATTAACCTAAATGTCCATCAGTGATAGACTGGATAGAGAAAATGTGGCACATATACACCATGGAATGCTATGTGGCCATAAAAAAGAGAGATACCATGTTCTTTGCAGGGACATGGACGGAACTGGAGGCCATTATCCTTAGCAAACTAATGCAAGAACAGAAAACCAAATACCACATGTTCTCACTTATAAGTGGGAGCTAAGTGATGAGAACACATGGACACAGAGAAGGGAACAACACACATTGGGGTCTTTCAGAGCATGGAGGCTGGGAGGAGGGAGAGGACCAGAAAAAATAACTACTGGGTACTAGACTTTATACCTGAATAGTGAAATAATTTGTATAATAAATCCCATGACACAAGTTTACCTATGTAACAAACCTGCACATGTACTTAAATCAAAGTACAAAGCCCCTGAACTTAAAATCAAAGTTCAATTTTTTAAAAATCTGGAAAAGTGTGTTTACCCCATATTATTGAAGGCTAACAGTACCTTGCATTAATAAATACACACGTCGTCTTCATCCTGTAGACATGTTAAAGCTGGTGAAGTATTTTAAGCATAAGAATCACATGAATTAATCCATTGTACATCATTTCAGTAGCAACACGGAAGGTAAATCAGAGAGAAAAGAGTTTGGAAGTACAAGACAGCTAGAGCAGCAGCATAGGTAAAAGATTAATAAATAAATAAATGGCAGAGAAATAAGAAAGAGATTGAGAGGGAACCTACGGACCAACAAATCACAATGTTACAACCTTATTTGGAGTCTGACTGATAAAAAGTATTTTTTAAAATTTATGACATTTGTAAGACCATTGTAAATATGAACCCTGACTACATATTTAATGAATTAAAGAGTTATTGCTATTTTTAGGGGTTATAATAGTATTGCAGTAGTTTTTTAAAAAGTTTGTATCTTGTACTGAAACATACTGAAAGATGTGTGGATACAATTACATGATGCCTGAGATTTGTCTCAGAACTGGTTGGGGATATGAATAGAGCAAGATGGATTTTGGGGGTTCAGTAATGGGGACATAAGATTTGTTAGACTTTTTTCTTCTTCTATGTCTAAATTCTCCATAATAAAAAAGGTTTAAAAAGAGAGAGAAAGTATGATAACAATGGGAAAGGAAGAGAAAAAGTGGGTTTCAGAGACATGCATAGGTAGAAATCAGAGGAGTTGGCAGCCATTTGGAAGAAGAGATAGAGACACAGGATTCAAATTTAATCCCAGACTTCTGGCTCCCATGACCAGACACACAATAATGATTACAACCAAGACAATAATAACGGGATATCACTTGTGAAAGGTTTTTTACAGTTTACAAAATGCTCTTAGGTTTGCTTTTATTTAATCTTCAGAATAGCTTTATGAGATAACACTCTCATTTGGCAGATAAAGAAATTGAACCTTATGAATTTTAAAAGTGCAAACAGGAAAGCAGGTTTTAGAGAGCAAGACAGTGAATGGAGGCAGGGTCATACTGTGACTTCGACGAGCCCTAGAGGCACTTTTACCTTTATGGGCCCTTCTTCCCTGAAGAAATAGTAAATTGTATTCTATGGCAGTGTTGGATATACTACTACACACACAAACATTTTCCTTTTAAAATCATTTCTTTAAAAATTCACTTTTCGTTCTGATATTAAAAGAAGTTAATACTTTTATGAGCCCCTGACAGTATTGTGGGCTCTTGACACTACATCTAATACATAAAATTGACCTTCAGTGGAGGGTGAAAGACCTTGGAAAGTTTCACGGGAAACTTAACACTTCTTAGAGTCATCTCCATAAATAGTGTATAATCTGACAACAAACAGGCAAACTCGAGGGTCTTTCTTTTTAAAGATATCGTTTCTTTTTTTATGCTATATTGCCCAGGCTGGTCTTGAACTCAGAACCTGGGCTCAAGCAATCCTTCCATCTCTGTCTCCTGAGTCATTGGATTACAGACATGAACCTACAGACACCTGGCTTAAAGATATTCTTGACTGTTTTAAAGAGATATAGGCCTTTATGATATCAAAAATCACCTAAGAATGTGTGCAAGTGCAATTGTATTAACTATAGAGTAATTGTTCTTATTTAACAGCTTACAAGTTTAATTTTTAGATGTCAAGGTGACTTTTTTTGCACTTGAATGACAACTTATTCAGGAATCTCTTTGTATCAGTTCCTGTCCAACCATCCAGAAACACACTGGACATCATATAAGGGAAGCTGAAAAGAACAAGAGGGAGGATGTCAAACTCAAGCTTGCTATTTCTTCTCTGGCAAGCTAAGGTTGGAGTACTGACATTCCATCCGGAGTCTAATTTCTCCTAAAAATCACATTCAGAAAATTCTTAAAAACCATACATAGCTGACACTATGTGAAGATTTTCCCTTACTACTACTACTGCAGAAGGAAACAAAGAAAGAATAAAAGGGGGTAAATCATATTATATTTCAGTAATGTTTGACTTCTGTATCAGTTATTTTCTTCAAAATAATCTGGTTTGTGAAATTAAATCATTGTATCATCAAATCAGTTACTCATCAAGGTAGCCTACAGATTTTATCTTATTTAAATGTTCAGAATATCATGTTGCTGGAACTCGATGAGTGCAAAGCTTCTTATTGCTGAAAAATTTTGTATTACCATAGATTCCCTTATCCTGAAGGGAACTATTTATTCCTTTTCCTTGTGATATTTCTCATGACTCTAAGCCACTCCCTGAGGCTTCACCAACCCTCAAGCACATATATACACACATATACTTACACTTTCTCTCGCAAACTTCTTGTTTACTTACGTTCAAAAATAAATAGCTTCAAATATCAGGTAATTCTGGCATATTTAGCCAGGATTAGGGGATTCCATGAACTGCTTCTGGCTTGACAGTTTAAAATCTTATGTTCTGTTCCCTTATATAAGGTAAGGTTTGCTGTGTTGCTTTTATTTCTTTTTCTTTCATTGATCAAAAGGTTTCTCCAGTTATTATTTAGTGTGTACGGGGTAAGAACCACCCACCCCTTACTTTTACATGAGCTGTGTACCATATTGTGCAGCATGATGCACCCAGTACGTTGACCATGACCCCTGAGACAACCAAAGTCAAGCCACAAATCTTCCTGCCTAGAGTGGCAAGAATCCAGACTTTGTTATCCAGGAGCCACTGCTCAGGGAGTGAAAGAATGAGGGCAACCAGAACAGGCCTGGCTCACTCACACTAACCGTGACTTTCCAAGAATATGCTGACATTTCCATCAGGTCAGGATTGGCAAGATCCAAGTTGGAAAACCATGAACGTATTTAGTTCATAATTTGCAGGTTTTCATAGCTTTGCTTTACAACATATTAGAAATGAGAAATGAGGGACTAGCAAGACTAACAAACAGAATATATTAATGTACATGTGTGCATGCACACACACACATGCAGACATACACATATGCACACACACAGACACACAAATTCCCAAAACTATTGCCTATATTGGGAAGTGGAAATTTATAAAAGAGAGGCAGATATAAAAGAAGAAATTGTTTATTTGTTTGTTTGCCTTTATAAAACCCATTTGGGAGAAACATTCGAATAGATACATCAGTTATCGGGCTTGTCCCAGTTATACTGATGCTAGAGATGTCCTTTGTTAGAAATTAATGTGTGTAATAAAGTTTTACATTTTTCATAGGTTTTGAAGTATATGAGCTATATTTCTTTTGACTGCATAATTACTTTTTGTACACAAGAAAAATGAGGTGCTTAGCCCTAAGTAAATAACCTCAAAACAAACCAAGAATAATAGTTACATTCTTTTCATCTTCTAGGCTATACACAATAAATATTACCAGAAACTTTTTAAGTTACATTATTGTGACTTAAGAAAAAAAAACTATACTGAATCAGAACTAAGTTCAGACAAAAATGTGTTCCACTCTCATATGGATATTTTGTTGTACGTTTGTTGAGTGTATAGACTAATTACAGCTACTAGTTTTTTTCCTAGGTTGTATTAATTTCCAAAGTGTTTCTTTTTAGACTCAGAAGGCATCTTTTACTCATAATAAATCTTTGGGGGAAAATAACACAATAGATATAAGGCACTTTAAGTCATTTCTGTTTCTGGAGAGGTGCTTTAATAACTGCTAAGTTCTTGCTGAGGAGAATGTATTCAACAAGACTGTATGTTGCATTGATTACAATTGCTTTTCTTTGGATAAATGGTATCTTTAAGGCTAAAGCACTTGACTGCTTCTAAACAATGGGACTACCTTTTTTAAGCAAAGAAAACCGGTTCTGTGGTTCACATCTCAAAGAACCAATTTGGATCTTTAAAAATATTTATATGGAGGCTGTAAAATCTCAAACTGGGGTGCAAGGAGACAGTACTGCAAATGCTAACAGACTTATTAAAAGATCCGTAACCCTTTTTAGTAGCTGGCTCCACAATAATTACCAGCTGGTCTGTTTTCCTTCTCCAGTAATACTTATTATGACCTTGATTTTTTTAAAAAAAGTATTAAATTTGGTGAAGAAGCCCTAAGTGTTGCCAAGCTTGAATAAACCAGGAAAATATTGGTATTTTAAGTTGCTCATAATGGACTCTACATAAATAACACAGCAATGTCATATTTTCCTACATCTTGAATAATACTGACTATAACTCAAATTTTGTCTAAAAATGCTTAGAAAAATAAAACAATTTTTATATCTCTTTGATTCCTAGATCAAAATCTGAGTATAGGAATGTGTGTGTGTGTGTGTGTGTGTACGCACATAGAACAAAACAGTAGATGCCATACATCCATATATTACTGATCGTTACCTCTGTAAATTTGAATTCTCTTTGATTTTATTCTCCTCTATATTTACCTGTGATTTGATTTTTTCTGCAATAAATGATTATAATTGCATAATATGGAAAGTTATTAACTTTTTGAAGATTTTTATATGTATCTAGTAAAATCTGAGAAATAAGTTAAAGGGGGCTTTTACACCTCTGTGAAATAAAACATACTACCTTTCACTGAGAACCTTTATCTGCTTGGAGGACAGTGGAAACAGATGGGTTGAGCTGATACTTTTTACAAAAAAGTAAAGATAAAAACTCAGTAGCGGCCCTTGCCATATAGTAATCTGCCTGAGAGTAGTTGGAAAAGAGAGAACTAATATAAGTAATCAGAAAGGATTGATCTGAATAAATGAAAACTATATTGAGAGAAAAGAGGCTGGTGTGAGGAATGATGGAGGGGACATTTTATTAGCTCAAGAGGCTTGTTTATTTGTTCATTTATTTGTTTGTTTAAATAATTTGCCTGTAAAGATTTATAGTACAATACCAGCAGCAAACACTGTGGGAAGTGGAGAAACTAAAAGGAGATGGTTTCAAGTTGTCAAGCACAGTGAGTTTCCAGAAGGATCGTTCTCTGCACTCATTGACAACAAGCCTTAAAATTAGCCATCACTCCTAGAGTGTAATCCTATGACTGTGCCTTGAATATAATAACCTCAGAGAGAGAGAGATGGGGAAACAGAGAGATTGACTCAGTTTCTTCCCTTGTTAGTCAGTATCTATCACTGACACAGAAATTCTTCATCATTCTGGTGGTTTATAGATGGTCAATAGGCCATGCTTTGTTCCTTGTATCTTTGCTAAGATACATCACTGGGAACAGGGTGCTTGGATCTTGACCTTTAAATCTTGCTAGAAGGTGTCACACAACTCTCCTGTCCACATCTCACATGCTCACTTTTAAATATTGGTACAAAAGTCCTCAGTGGATTCCTATTACCGCTAGAATAAATCCCAAGCCCCCCACCTAGTCTCTACCTTCAAAGCCCTCACTGATCCCCAACACAAACCTCTCTGCCTGCAGACCACCTTCCCTCTGCATTCAGTGTCACCTTCTCAAGAGCCATAAGTACCTGACATGCATTTCTAGCTTTTCAATTTTGCTCATCTTGCCAGAGGTACTTTTTCTAGATTCATCTGCTCCCTACCTTTAAAGATTCCATGGAAGACCGACAAAATCCCACACCACGCTGAACAATTCCTTCCCAAAACCTTCATAGCCTAGTGCCTAAACTCCATCTATGAACTTCACTATGTCCAGGCTTTTAGTGCAGACTTCTTATCTCTCTTCCTAGATCTGGATCTGGTCTCTTGGGAGATGAGCATTGCCAGGACAGAGAGAGAGCCGAGAGTGTGGATGGTCTACAAGGACACATAATGTGAATTTCTTGGGGGTTTTCCTGCTTCCCTCTCATCCTCATATCCTGCAACCATGTAAGGGAATAAGAACACTGTTCCAGAACTGTGACCTAAGTGTTGTCATCTGGCTGACCTGTCCTTCCAGCCTGCAGCTCTGCAAGCCTGGAGCATTTCAAGAAAATTAAGCTCAAGCTCTCTGCAAAAATGCTCTGTTTCCTCTTTCATTTTTCTCACCTCCTGTTCCCACCCCCATGTCCCTCTACCCTCTTCCAATTGAGATTTGAACCAGTTTGCACAGAGGATTTTTCTTATGTCCTAAAGCAATTCAAAAGCAAATAAAATAAACACTGTCATTCTCCCTCGTAATAAAGACATTCTTATTTCTTTTAGTAAGAAAAAACAAGTTTTACACTTTAGGTTTGTTTAGCTGGATAGAATCCAAAGACAGAGCTCTCAGTCAGAGGACAGAGTTTTAAATGATGACTTGTCTGTTTATAGATGAGTAATTGGACTTGCTGCACTAGAGCTGTGGGATGGTGACTTGCAGGTTTGATATTTATTTACATCATTCACTGAATGTAACAGATTTTGAAATATAGCTTATAAATATTTAGAAAATATTGTTTCTAAGTACCTGCAGCATCTTCACAGTGTATCAGGCTATTTATTTTGAAACACTATCTCTTTTTATTGAGAGGTAAGGTAGATAGCTGAGCAGAGATGCATGCAGAGTAGAATGTAATTAATATTGTGGGGGAGAAGGAAAACGAAATGGCTATTAGATGGCGAACAATCAGTCCTCCCTCACAGAAAAGGCTTTTTTATGCAGATGAGGATGTTGCTCCTAGATATGCATTTGAACTTTCAACGTTTAGTTACCTTGATTTTATCATGTTTTAGTGGAAAATGAATCTGTACAAGATCAGGAGGTCCTTCAGGGCAAAACAATAAAGGCTTGGTGATAGATTTCAAAAGTGGTCACAAACTCTTGCATTTCCCAGGTTCATTTTCTTAAAATCAGACTTTGCTGCTCCAGCCTTTTAAAGGTGAAATCTGTTTCTCCATCATTTGAATCTAGGCTGCCATTATGGCATGCTCCAGCCAATAGATTGCATCAGAAGTTCATTGTACCCATTTTGAACATACGCCTCAAAAGGCTTTCCACTTTCTGCTCTAACTCTGAAATCCTGAGCATGTGCAATGTGGAGCTTGGTCTGGCTTGCTACATGATGAGAGACACATGACTTAGTCACCCCCATTACCACAGGTGACAGTCAGCCAACTCTGGAAGCAGAGTCACCTAGCTGACTCAGACCTGACCACAGATGCATGAATGAGCCTAGCCAAGGTGAAAAGAACCACCCAGCTTAAATCCCAGCCAAAATTGCAGACCTACAGAATCATAAGCTGAGTAAATATTGTTGCTTTGAGCCACTAAGTTTTGGGCAGTCATTTCAGCAGCAAAGGCTTAACCGGCACAGGTTTACAATGGCTCTGGGCATGCAACCACCCAGAATAGCACTTATGGGTCATAACCAATGCCCATTGCCTCCATCATGGCCATTAAGTAATCTTGCATCTACATGAAACAAGCAAGTCATTTATTCAACCAAAGTCTATTGAGCATCTAGTCTATTTCAGGTACTATTTGTTCAAGGTTGCTGGGGACACAAAAATAAACAAGACAGATCAAGTTTCTGCCCTCCTTGAGCTTATATTCTAGTGATGAATAAAGACAATAACAAACAAGCAATTGAATATATAACGTAATGCAAGCAAGCAAAAGTACTATAAAAATAAAAATAAAGCTAGTAAGGTGAGTAGAGAGTAACGGGGGAGGTTATATTTGATAGGGTAGTTGTAGAGGCCTTCCCAAAAAAAAGATATGAACAGAAAATAAAGTACAGAAATGAGCCATATAGAAATCTAGACAAAGAGTATTTACTGTTTTCTGGGGCATTTTAAATTAAAATTATACTCAAGTGACTCCCACAGCCCAGGCTTCCCTTTGTACCTCTTTAAAAACATATCATAATCTGGTCTAGCACTCATACCTATGTCATGATCAAATTTCATATTTTAAATTTAGTGATGAGGTCGCAGATGTTGCTGAAAAAGATTGCTGGGGGGTTAAAAATTTTCTAATGTTGATTTGTTAATGGTAGGCAAAATCGTATTTCCATAATTATATAAATGTATTCCTCTCATGAAACAGAAGTTATTTCTCCAGTAATCTTTCTTTCAGTTTTTAAAAAATATGTGTAATTAACTCTCTTATCCTTAGCAAACTAACACAGGAACAGAAAACCAAATACCGCATATTCTCACCTATAAGTGGGAGTTAAGTGATGAGTACACATGGACACATAGAGGGGAATAACACACACACTGGGGCCTTTTGGAGAGTGGAGTTTGGGAGGAGGGAGAGGATCAGGAAAAATAACTAATGGGTCCTAGGCTTAATGCCTGAGTGATGAAATAATCTCTACAACAAAAATCCCATGACACAAGCTTACCTATGTAACAAACCTGCACTTGTACCCCTGAACTTAAAATAAAAGTTTAAAAATACATAAAATAAATATTTAAAAAACTCCCTTCATTTAACTCCTCAGAACTACCTCTAAGGTAAGGCAGGGGTTTTTGTTGTTGCTATTGCTGTTTTTGTTTTTTTTTTTTTGCTTATTTTAATAAAAGTATTATGTAAGTGAGATGTTGTGTAATGATGCATGTTTGCACACGTATATTTATTGCAACACTATTTACAATAGCAAAGACTTGGAACCAATCCAAATGCTCATCAATGATAGACTGGATAAAAGAAAAAAAATGTGGCACATATACACCATGGAATACTATGCAGCCATAAAAAAGAATGAGTTCATGTCCTTTGCAGGGACATAGATGAAGCTAGAAGCCATCATTCTCAGCAAACTAACACAGGAACAGAAAACCAAATACCACATGTTCTCACTCATGAGTCGGGGCTGAAAAATGAGAACACATGGAAACAGGGAGGGAAACATCACACACTGCGGCCTGTCGGGGGTGGGAGGGTAAAAGGAGGGAGAGCATTAGAACAAATACCTAATGCAGGCTGGGCTTAAAACCTAGATGATGGGTTGATGGCTGCAGCAAACCACTGTGGCACATCTATATCTATGTAACAAACCTGCACATTCTCCACATGTATCCCAGAACTCAAAGTAAAATAAATTTTTAAAAAGATGTATATTGTCCATGGTGAGGAATAAATCAGGCAAGACAGAGAGATAAAACTTTACAGCTCTTGGTCTGTATTCGATTATTAAACAGCAATATTGAACCGTTTATTTCCTTGCAGAATTCTAAAGACATCTAGCACAGAAAAAGCAAGTATGTTAACTTTCAATAGGGATGAATACCCCCATTTAAGAATAGATACAAATCACCCTCCACAAGGGAACTAAATCTGGATAGGAATTCACAGAATGGTTTAATAGATGGTGAGGTTTACGCATAGAGCAATGTGGCAAAGACTGCTGACAGTTCACTGAAACCGATTTTTTTTTTTTTTTAATTTTCTGGGCACTGAGCTAGACTCTATTTTCCAGCCTACCTTTCATTTATGTGTGCTCATGTGACTAGGTTCTAGCCAATAGAATGTGAGAAAAGTGTTCAGTGCCATGGCAAGGTGTGGTTCATAAAATGACTACAAGCAATCATCTGTTCTCTTTCCTTTCATTTGGCCAAATAGTGGTACCACGAGTAACCCTGTAAGTCTGTATTAAAAACAGCACAACCTCCATCAGTCTGGGTCCTTGAAAAGCTGCAGGGAGCAAAGCTTCTGTTTGCCCATAAAATTAGAAAATAATACACTCATTTTGTAAGCTGTTCTATTTGGCAGGGGATAGAGGATGGAGGGCTATTGTTTCTGCAGCCTAATCCATGCAGTATCTACCATTCTGCCATGCCATCCACACCAGAAAAACAAACGTACAAAATTCTCCAGTGGTAATATTAAGGCAGGCAGCTCATGAATGAAAACAACTGCAAAAGAAATGTCAACAATGAGCTTTATCAACACATATGTCTTAAAAGACCTTGTTTGTAAATAGGGATTATTTCTTCTTCATATTTTTGAATCCTGACAGGTGTAAAAGGTGTTGACTGAATAGTACACTCTCAGAAATTATTGAATGAATAAGTGAGTGATTAATGAGGTGGAGTGTCAGAAGACTTGGCAATGTCAGGAGACATAGGGTTTAGCAAATGTTCCACTCTGACATGGCTCTATGAATTTAGATATGTTTCTCTATCTGAGTATTAGCTTCTTTCTTGTGAAATTATGTGGTTGGTCTAAATTTCTCCAAGCTAGGACATTCTGAGCCCTGTTTCTGAAGGTAATTGATCCTTCCAATAAATATATGAGCAAGACACAGAAGGTCTGAGGCTTCCATACTATGAGAATAGAGTCGTACAGGCCTAGGAAGCAATGTCTCTTTGGATTCAAGCCACAGTGTAAGCTGCCTCTTCTGCTTCTGTGGTGTTCCAGCTTAAGTACCTTCAAAAAATCATGAAAAGGACCATTACATCTAGAAGAGGCCCCAAAGAGTATGTGGTCTGAATTCCCTCCCATCACAGATGAAGAAAATTAGAGCCTCGAAGGTTAAGCCACACAGCCACTCCTCTCAGCCGAAGTTAGAACTTAGATTTTCTAACTTGCAATCCAGGTTCTCAGTCATACTGTATATTTCCCTATGCTTAGCCTGATCCAGGCTTAAAATTATCTATATCCAGCCCTTGTAATGAGAATCTGTTGTATTTTGTTTGTTCATTTGGTTGGTTTAAAAGATTATTTTGTGTTATCAAGACCTTATCATGTATTTTCTCTTTATCAACTCCACAGTAGTCCTCTAAATCAACTCCACTTCTTGTTTTCTCCTGTAATATGCATGCTAAATATATGTTCCATAATACACTAATTTGGAAGTTTTTCTCTACCACACTTCATCAGGTTGGTACTACCAACCCAACTTCCAAATCCCAGGACACAAATTTGTTACAAATTCTGGTTTAGTGTGACTTTAGACAAAAAAGCAAGAAATCTGAAAGAAAAAACCAACGTGAGAGATAATAGTTATTGAGAATGTCATGTCTAAGAGGAATGATATCACGAAGACAGAGTGAAGGACGCTGAACAAACAGAAAACCCATTGATGGAATCAGAAACCCGAATACAGGAAGCTGATATGGAAGAAACATAGAAGAAAGTACCTAATCCTTTAGCTTATTCATTCACTCTGTGAACTCTTACTAAATGGTGGAGACGTTGTATGCCAGGAAAAGTAAGGTGGATACCCTTGAGGAGCCCATTGCTTACTGGTAGAGTAATTAAGGTCACTACCAAACTGGATGTAATCCACTATCCACATACACAGGCACACACACCCAAACTCAGCTCCCCTTGGAAATCTTGAAGCCATAAGTAGAGTGACCATTCTCTCTGTTTTGCCCTGGACAACCCACGGTATCCCTGTTTTCGTGGAGTAATTATTAATAGCAGCTTCTTTCATCTCAAAATTGTCCTGATTTGGACAATAAATTATGTGATTGTCTTACTTCCACGTGCAGTGACAAAGGAAATTACCATAGGTTTTAGGAGACAAGAAGAGGCTATGGCCTGACTGTACTATGGAAGATAGGGAAAAGTTATTCAGAGGAAGAAGCATATAAACTGAAAGGGAGCTCACCTATGCTGAAAGAAGACAAGAACTGCAAACCGATCACAGTGCTTCTCCAGTTTGCCCTGAGTGGATCCTGAGGCTTAAGTGGAATCTCCTTTTTTAAAATAACCTTTATTTTTTTAGAGCAGTTTTAGGTTCACAGTAAAATTTAGCAGTAAGTACAGCAAGTTCCAATGTACCGCATTCCCCCACATATGCACAGCCTCACCCACCATCAGCAACCCCCACCAGAGTGGTACATTTGCTACAATTGAGGACCCTACACTGACACATCATAATCATCCAAAGACTAGAGTTTACACTAGGGTTCACCTTGGTGTACTTTATGTGGGGTTGGACAAATGTATGACATTACCGTGTAGTATTATACAGAGTATTTTTACTGCCCCAAAAGTCCTCTGTCTCTACCTATTCGTCCACGTGGAAGGCTGGAATGGGATGAAGCTATTTCACTTTCCCCAGGTAGGTTAGGCTCTGACAATAATACCTGCATAGATGAGGCTCTGGTAAAATAGCTTCTGCTGAGGGAAGGCCTCCTTAAGAACAGAATGCTGTGGTATATTTCAAGATGGTCGCTTTTTCCCTCTCTATATAGGAAGCCCAAGGGGATTATTTTTCTCTGATCCTCGCTGTGAGAACCTGCCTGATAGAGCTTTTAGAGATACAACTCACAAAAGTGTGAGGACTCCCTCAATAACTGGATCCACCTGAAATGTTTACCTCTTGAACTTGTCCACACTGAGCCTCCAGCAATTTGTCAATTACAGTTCAAGTTTTCCCACCCCAGTACTTGTTTCCATCCAGGTTTCTGCTCCTGTAAGGTGTATTTGCCTATCCGTCCAATTATGGGGACAAGAAAGGATCTGAGAAGAGTTGTTGATTTTTTTGTTTGTACAGCTTTTTACTTATTATTAGGATGGAGTGAAAACTCCTAAGCTCCTTATGTTCTGGACCAGGGAAATTTCTTTTTAACGAAATAGCCATTATGGTCAAGAGAGAGAAAGTATAGATGAGTAGCTAGAGTTTGGTACCTGGGTTCAAAACTCAGTGTCCTCTCTTGCTTGTTACTGACGAGGGGTTAATTTGCTCCACCTGTTCTAGTCCAATTTCATCTCCTGTAAAAAATGAGATTCGATTGTAGTTTTGAGGCCTTACACACATATACATATTCTAGTCCAAGATCTGATGAGTCATAAGTCTTCAATAATTGTTCATTCCTTTCTACTCCTTCCCCTTATCAGTTGCCACAATAAATCACTGAAGCTACGTGAGGCTATTCCTTCATCTTTCAGATGGGGATAATGATGCCTAACCTTATATAACCTCACAGGATGTTTGATAATCAAAGAGTCAATGCATGTATGGCACCTAAAAAAAAAAAAAAAGGATAAGCTATTCAACAAAGGCAAGCCCTGAATATTAACACCTCATAATTACTATTGTTATCATTGCAAATATTCAAGGCTGCACCTGGCTCACCTGTCTTTATGAAGTTTAACATTAAGTCATAAAAGTCTTACAGGACAATGCAGCCTGAGCTATTTTTCAAACCAAACTGGTCATTTAACTTGTTTAAACATTTTTTTCTTTGATAATCAAAGCTTTTGTCTCCAAGAATCTATAAGACATGTCAAAAGAGTTTTCGATTACCATTCCTGAATTTCATGAGCCTGCGCTACAGAGGCCTACAAACAAAAAAGCTATGGTTCTCCTCACCCTCCCATCCCAAAAGTAGAATCTTTTAGTCTTATGTTCAAAAATGCCAATACTTTGCCCATTCTCTACCGCCTACCAATTCAGATGATGTTATATCATTGAGCATATAAGTCATCAACTCTTCAAGACTATCGACATCACAGTGAATATTCTATGCCTTGTAAAGCTAGAAGGCAGGAAAGGACCTCAGAAGTTACCCAGTGTTTTTCTTTATCACTTTCATTGCATGGGTATTTCCCACAACACTTCCCATTTTCCAGAATATCTCACTCAATATTTTGACCCTGCCAAGCTTAAGTGACCAACCAGCTATTTCCAATATTGTAAGATTTTTTAAATGTCCTCCTCCTCTTGGCTGGGCAGGGTGGCTCACGCCTGTAATCCCAGCACTTCGGGAGGCCGAGGCAGGCGGATCACGAGGTCAGGAGATCAAGACCATCCTGACTAACACGGTGAAAACCCCATCTCTACTACAAAACACAAAAAGTTAGCCTGGTGTGGTGGTGGGTGCCTGTAGTCCAGCTACTCAGGAGGCTGCGGCAGGAAAATGGCGTGAACCTAGGAGGCGGAGCTTGCAGTGAGCTGAGATTGCGCCACTGCAATCCAGCCTGGACGACAGAGCCAGACTCGGTCTCAAAAAGAAAAAGAAAAAAAAAATCATCCTTGTCTCACTACTCGATAACTTCATACTCTGTTCTCCTGGAACTCATTCCCTTAGGCCCCACCCAGCTATGTGTTTGTCTTTGCCCGGAAGGTGAAGCCTAAAGAAGCCACAACACAACCACCTAATGTGTTCCCTTTCCCTGCATCCTTTTCTGCTACTTCAAATGAAAGGGTCCTTCCTGCACTGTCAATTGATACTAAGCATCTTGCATAATTACTTGTCACTACATTACAGCCATGAGTCTGTCTTTCTCACAAAAATACTCCTATTGCTTGAACCTGTAGAGTCAGCAGTTTTCTTTATGGCATTGTTCATTACTGTCCTTGAACTAATCCTATGCACTGTAATCCCTACCCAGCCTGAGGTTTCCCTTCCTCTTCATATAGTTTGCTTTTCACTGTAGCTGCTGAGCAGCATAAATCAATACAATGCGCACCATAAACACCACAAGTGCTAACCCTGCCAATTGGCTCTCTTTAATTGATTTCAGCTAAAAACCTGTAAACCTATTTGAAATGAAAAGGCAGACAAATCAAAGGCAAGATGAATGACCTGGAAGGCCTTGCTGAGCCAGGGGTTGCAAGCTCCAACATGGCATTTTTCATCTCTGTCGTGGGTTTTTTTTTTTTTTTTTTTTTTTTTTTTCCATTTCACTCTAGATCCTTTTTACTTCCCAGGTATTATGCTTCAGCAGCCTCCACATTCATAATTAGGGAAAGGAAAGTGTAAATACTCCAGAGGACAAATGGTGCATTTTAGCGATTGTGCTAATGGAGAAAGCAACTTGAACAGAATAAATATCCCCCACAATTAGTGTGATATTGACAATTTTTCATGATTATCTTCTTTACAAGTAAACTTAAGTCCTGATGAATTGCCCCTCAGATGTCACACACAAATGGCAGATTTGCTGCACATTTTTATTTATCACCATGCTGAGCTTTAAAAACCTATGCCTTTGTCTTGTTTCAAAATATGTATATACTTTTTGATTTGCATTGCTGCAGGGAGAGCCTGTGGTTCAGATATTGAGGTTTGTTTATCCACAGTGACAACAGTGCCTCAGGACTGCAGGGGAGGCTAACTGAGGTGATTGGAGGAGGCCATTTCACCTGAGGGGTCTCGGTCAAAGGTCTCTGAGAATGGCCTCTCCACTAGACTGGTCCTGAGTTGGCCACACTCCACTTTCTTCCCTTTGCCTTAGGTGGATGCTCTAGTCAAGCAAATTAGTTGTTAGTTCATGATCAGAGCCTCTGAGCCTGGGACCCTTTTCTAGAAGGTTCCAAATCTTGTCAAGCATGCAATGGTATTTGAAAAGGAGAGATTGTGTTCAACCAACAGTAATTAAAAATGTATGCTAAAGTAGTGACAGAAAAATCCCCTGGGTGGAAACATACCAAGATTGACACTCGTAAAAGGGCTTGTCAAAGAGTAAGACATCTGTGTATATGCACGCACACACATGCAAACACACAACACTGGAGGAAAGGTTTTCATTGGATATGGGCTCAGATGTGCAGGCTGTCTCACAGGCAGAGTCATCTCTTAGGCAATTGCCACATCTAAATTAGCATTTCAATAACACAATCATTTCATCACACTCTTGAAACCACTTTTATCTTCCATTCTATTTCAATAGGTGCTACAGCCAAATTTTAGGAGAGGCTGCATGCTAAGGCAGCCCCAAACACGATTCATCTTACAGCCAATTCAGTGAATACAAATGCAGTCATCTGGCATGTTCATTCAGATCTTTCTTTAGTGTCATTATATGATTCTCGTTAGCAGCCCCCCCCAAAAGCTACCAGCTCAGTTTTCAAAGATCAGTGTGAGGCTGAATTTCTAGCGACACCTTCAGAATGAAGCTGATGGCAAAAAGTCTATCCAGCCCAGGAATTAGATACTAGAAGACACCTACCAGGGTATTTTCAAATCTAACCAGCCAATAGGTCATCCCTCTGATCCTGGACTCAGAATAGGATACACAGAACATCTCCTTGTAACCTGTGAGAGTCAAGGTAAAGTAATGTTGTAGCAGTAAGTCCAGTGCTTCTGGTTTTGATTGATGTCATGGATCTTATCTCTCCCTGAGTTTTTGCATCCTGTGATGGTGCCCATCCCTCCCTCCTTAACTTGCTCCTCAGGTAACACAGGAACAACTTCATTTACTGTAGGCTCTGATTTTTCCCATTTTGAAATGACTCCCCAAAACTGTTTTCAACCGAATGGATCACAAAATGTCCCGTAATACTGGTATGTTATTTGTTAGAAAGTTTTTCCCAATCTATGAAGTTGCTGCTATCTAGATGTGAATGAGGACGGGTGGAGAAGCACTTGGGTCTATGATACCTGGCAATAAACAACAGAAGAGCCGGGCGAAGTGGCTCAGGCCTGTAATCCCAGCACTTTGGGAGGCTGCGGCGGGCGGATCACAAGGTCAGGATATCAAGACCATCCTGGCTAACACGGTGAAACCCCATATCTACTAAAAATATAAAAAATTAGCCAGGCGTGGTGGCGGGCGCCTGTAGTCCCAGCTACTCAGGAGGCTGAGGCAGGAGAATGACGTGAGCCTGGGAGGCGGAGGTTGCAGTGAGCCGAGATTGTGTCACTGCACTCCAGCCTGGGTGACAGAGCAAGACTCCATCTCAAATAAAATACAAGAAATAAATAAATAAATAAATAAACAACCAAAGAATTAGAAAAATGCTTTCTTTTATAGCCTGTTTAACAAATTTACCAGGAATTTTAAAAAATCGCCTCCTCAACCCTGCTTTTCAATTAGTTGAGCTATTTAAAAGTTCATTGCCAGAGGACAGCCAGGGATTTCCCACAGGTGAGCTCAGCTGGATGTTCAGAGGACTATCAATTTTGTTTAGTTTGTTCATAAACACACAGAAACAGTTAGGTTTCCAAGCACAGAATTTCCTGTCTAACTTTCTCTTCCCCTAATATCCCTACTTCCACTAAATCCAAAAAACATGATTAGGCTTTGGCAAATGCATGTGATGTTGACAATCCCTATCTAATTGTAGGCTCATTTGAAGGAGGTGTTGAAAGAGAAATTCTTCTGATTTACTATTCCACTTTTTCTTAGTCTTTTTCTTTTTTCTTTCCATGGCTTATTTCATGTTTAAACTTTAAAGTGAAGACAAATCTCTACAGGAAAAGCAAAATATCTCCTAAATACAAGAGTATAGATCGCTTAACCTTTTTATAAAAATAATTTTCATTTAGCTAAATAGCTTAAACATTAATGCCCCTTGAAAAAGACTAAGTACAAGACTGCAAAAAGTGAAATGGCTGTGCCAATTTCTAGCCCTAATTAAAGTTTCACTATACCAGAGTCACCATGACGTTAAATTAGTGTAACTTGTGTTGGAATGAGCTGGGGGTATGTGCTCTGAATGTGGGGCTTATTGAGAATGTCATAGTGCTGCTTTTCTTGCTAACAGATCCCATTCATGTTCACTCTTTTTATGTCTCTCCTGAATCAAAATGAGTCTGTAATAATACAGTCAGAGAACATTTCAAAGAGCCTGAAAAACCATTAATGATGGACAGTAATATAGTTTGGATGTGTGTCTCCACCCAGTTTCTCATATTGAAATGTAATCTCCAATGTTGGAGTTGGAGCCTGGTGGGAGATGACTGCATTATCCAGAGTGGATTTCTCATGAATGGTTTAGCACCATCCCCCTTGATGCTGTCAAATCAACAGAGAGTGAGTTCTACTGAGATCTGGTCATTTAAAAGTGTGTAGCACCTCCCACTGCACTCTCTCGTTCCTGCTTTTGCTATGTGATGTGCCTGCTTTTGCTTCAACCTCTCCCACGAATATAAGCTTACTAAGACCTTCCCAGAAGCAGATGTTGCTATGCCTGCAGAACCGTGAGCCAGTTAGACCTTTTTCGTTTATAAATTACCCAGTCTTGGTTATTGCTTTATAGCAATAGGAGAACAGACTAGTACGTACAGCTTCCAAAAGACCACTGGAAACACCTTTTTATTTCCAAAGGTAAATGCATTCTAGCCAAGAAGCCCCTTCAGAGTTCTAGCAAGTTCTTTTCTCCTTCTTTAACCACATGATATATTTGGGGAAAATTCATCCACCCTTCTTTCTGATTTCACCATTCTGTTCCCATCTACTCCATAAGGTCTGGATGTTGTCAAAGAGAGAGTGCCTAACCACCTTCTCTCTCCAGTCTGAGTAGTAATTCTGATCCAAAATTTCCCACCACAGTTCAGAACAACCAGCACCATCTATGTACTTTTGGGGTTTGTGTCTTTACAATTCAAATGAGTTTGGAAAGTTTTCCCACATCTCCAAACACTACTTTGCTTGTCATGGAGAGGCAAATGAAAGGGAAGACTTGATGTGGCAGTCTTATTCCAGACATCTGTCCGTTCTTGTCTCTTTTTTGAATGTCAACCAAAAATATATTTTTCATAAAAAGAGTGCAGTGAAAGTAAGATCAGCTAAAATTCTGGACGGCATTCCCCAGTGGCTTCCAAAATAAGTGCATCAACATTCTCATTTAGCACCACCTGCAAGGAAAGTCTATGATCAGCATTGAGGCTCAATAATATAAAAATAAAGATTACTACTTGGGAAATAGGTTTCAGGATCAGGTCTACAGAGGATAGCTATAAACAACAGAAAAATTCCTCTTGCAGATAGAGTCTTCAGAATGCCTTACAAACATGCTATATTTGGAATTCATGTATTAGCTTCCTTCCCTTTTGAGTCACACTCATTCTTCTAAATCAAACAGCTTTCAAATGTAAGCTCAACATCATAAATTATGGAAATCTATTCTTTAACCATTCTTCCCAAACAAGGTTTCTTGAGAGAATTAAGTCCCACAGAAAATGATTTCAGTCACTATTTTCTCAATTCTCCCAAGGGAAGTACTTAGCCAGTGCTGTTCTAGATGCAGAGGAGATAGGTTAATTTATTACATACAATGGATGTCTTCAGGCATGAGGACTTAACCCTCTAGAAAATTTTGAGAAGGGCTGCTAGATGTTTCAAAGAGCACAGAAATGCCATCACAAATTAATGTGAGTAGTACTGCAAGGCCCACCTTGTCCCCAAATATTACTAGCCTGACCACCACTACAACAAGAAGTAAGAAGAAGATTACACAAAGAATAACTTTCATATGCTGAGTGCTGACAACTGAGGAAACAATAGAGATGCTAATTAGGAAAGACCGAATTTGAACCCAGAGGCTGTCTAATTCTAAACTGCTAGGACATAGAAAAAAGAATTGATTTTCCCAAGAAAGATGGCAAGGAATGGTAGGGCTAGGGAGCTGATAGAACTGAGGGTCTCAACCTACCTGCTGGAACAAGCAGGAATGGGGAGCAGGTCAAGATGGAAGTCAGCTTTGTTAACAACAACAACCAAAAGGGTCAAGGCACAGAAGAAGAAAAAAAATGCCAGGAAGAGGATTGCGATCCTAAAGCCAGGAATCGATTCAGACCAGGCACTGGGGTGCCCTGAGGAGTCTACCATATATTGGAACCCTAGGGCAAAAGGCCAAGTGAAAAGTTAAGAAACGTTTAAAAATGGTAAGTAGATCCAATTTCCTCTTTCAAGGAAAGTACGGTCTTGTACCACATAATGACGTTTCCCTCAACAGTGGACTGCATGTACAATGGTGTTCCCATAAAGTTATAACACAGGTGCCCTATACAGGGGTACAATTTTTAAAATCTTTTATACCATATTTTTACTGTACCTCTTCTGTGTTTAAGTATACACAAATACTTACCACTATGTTACAATTGCCTACAGTACAGTACAGTACATGTACAGTACAGTTCAGTACAGTAACATGCTGTACACGTTTGTAGCCTAGAAGCAGTAGGCTAGACCGTATAACCTAGGTGTGTAGTGGACGATACCATCTAGGTTTGTGTAAGTATAATGGATGATGTTTACACGATGACAAAATCACCTGATGAAACGTTTCTCAGAATGTATCCTCATCATTAGCCAATGCATGACTGTGTAAGAAATGTGAACAAATGAAAGAAATCAAAGTATGCCATCCCAAAAATACTATTCTTGCATATTGATTATTTTGAGCTGAAGGCCATTGAGAAAAAGCTGCAGGAAGGGCTCTTTGACTTCCCTTTTTCTCTAAAAGCAGGGCATAAATTTTCCATGAGAAAGTTGCTCTCTCTGTACCAGGAAGAAGAGAATATTCTTATCACCGGAGAGAGGGAATCAAAGCGGAGATGAATTTCTACAAATCTTCAGAGATAATCTTCCATTACTCCTCTTCTATGTTTCCCAGTAACTTTTTCATAACTTACCATCTCTAGCCCAAACTCCTTTTTCTTCTGCATTGTCACATCTCCACAAAAACTTTATCATTCTTTGCTAAAATGGTATATCGGCTCTCAGGCCTATTCATGTTTTGGGGTCTTCATTTCTTATATGTGAACCCTCTGTGTACATGTAGAAATGTTAACATCAAATACAATCTGTAAGCCTTTCCCTGTTAATCTGTCTTTTGTCTGTTTAATTTTCAGGTCCAAACACAGATCTTAATGGGATAGAGGAAATGTCTTTTCTCCCCTACACAAACTTCTTATCTCATTTTCCTTCACTGCCAATCCCAGCCTGCTTTTGATTCCCAAGGTATAGTGTCACCAATATGACTCTTCAGTCCTAGTGTACAGAGTATAAAGAAAAAAGAGGAGTATGTCAGTCAAAAAAAAAGATGGAAGCAGCACAGTGTTGACTTAGAACTGACTGCCTGGATTTGAAAGCAGTGTTCAAGATAAAAGTTCATGGCTACGAACCCAGGGATTTCTCTTCACGTCTGGCATAATTTCTTGTCTTTTTTTTTTTTTTTTTTTTTGCCCCTAGATAGGATTCTATTTCTAAAAATAAATTATAGAAATTAATTAATTTCTAAAGAGAATAAAGCAGTTGTATCTTCTTAAAGTCAAAATCAAAAGCTCTGGATAAAGACAACCATGTGAAATATCTCTTTCCCAATTTATAAAATTATTTTGATGATAGGTTCAATTGTTTTGATGCTGAGAGGCTCTTTAAAATTCTTCTCAACGTTGAACTTAGTGGCATCAGATATCACAGATATGGTAGTTTTCTTCCTGTACAGTATTGTATTGAATGTAAGACTCCACAGATTGTAAAGCATACCGTTATTTTCTCTACTACTAACAAAAAAAGAGCCACTATTTAAACTATAACCAACTCCTAACTGTAAGAGACAACTGGTTTTAGAGATTTTAAAATGTGGGGAGGGAAGGAAGGGAGTGTATGTTTCAGAGACAATTAAAAAAATGGCAACTCCTTGTCCTTTATTGCCCCCAGCTCCACAGTCCATATACCTCTGAGGGAGTTTGAGGGCTACTACATTAAATACACCTGCCTACTGCTTACTAGGACAGCCCTGCTGAGGTACTTGACACTGTCACTGCTTTTTCCTTCTTTGAATTAACCTCTCAGCCCACTGAGAAGTGAGGACTGTGGTCTGTAGGTCTTGGGCATTTACTAGAGAGCCCAGCACAGGGCCAGGCACAGAGAAAGCACTCAGTCATAAGCTTCTTCAGTTTACAAAGCACTTTTACTTCTACACTAAGGCAGCCACATGCCCTGCACTACCTGACTCATGCCACACTCATGAGATAAGTAGGACGGGGTTACTGTCCACATTTTACAGAAGAATAGAGATGCAGCCAGATTAAGTCACTTCACTCACCCAAGGTTACACCATGAGCAAATGGTGTTGCTGTTAGGAAAGCTCACAATTTTGAACTCCCAGAGCAATAGTGTTTCTTTTCTGTTATCTGTCTTAGCAACCAGAATAAAGTTCCAAGTCTAAAGTTCCATATGGTGATTTCCACCTATCTGGAGACCAGGGATTACTATAAGCACCTGAGATCAGTCCCCCAGACGTAGCTCCTATGTGGATGTCCAAGGGCATCTCAGAGCCACTTCTTCTGGGATGCCTGTTCCCAGCTCCCTGCCAACCTAGCCTTCCTCCAGGGTGGAGCTTCCTTATCTCTTAAGGTAAGAAGCAAAGGGAGTCACAGCCATGGGTTTAGGATTTAGATTCCTGGCTTCAACATTTTCTGACACATACACACGTATATATATATAAAAGTGTATATATATGTATAAATGTATGTATATATTTATATATAAATAAATACATATATTTATTATATAAACACATTTATATATAACTATATGTATAAATGTATATATGTATAAATATATGTATATATATTTGTTAAAGTTTTAAGAAAAACGAATCTCAAATCCTTGAATACCTGGTTTCTCCTTGTGGACATAAAGAAGCAATGGCAACATCATAGAAAAGGTATGATTTTATGACCCCAATATGCTGCTCTCTCTGAAAGAGAAAAAATATTAAAACACATTTTCACTGCTCTTTTCTTGCTATGAAAAGGGAAGCTTCATTAGCAGAAATCAAAACATTTAACTTATAAAGAGGGAAGAGGAAGATTTCCAGGAGATAACTCTCTCTTGATTCAGATTCCTTTTACCCTCTCCCACTTTTTTGCAGAAAATGAAGAAAAGAATTCAGTTTTTTATACAAAGGGTATTAGGAAGGATTGTGACCATGATGGGTGCCTCACTGTGAGGACACACTCTCTATCCCATTAAATAATAAAATATGCTAGAGAGTCTCACAACTCCTCAGACCCGGGGGACATTAAGCCAGGCTCATCAAGCACCATCCATGTGGAAACATATGAATATATTTTTACCTGGCACATACATATTTCCTCTGCAGCTGCCCTAGAATCCTTGCTTCCTTGTGAACTGACACTCCCTGCTTCCCAAAACAGACAAGAGAGAAGGAGGATGAGGGAAAGAGAAGGAGGATCTAATACCCACAAGAAAACCCTCAGCATTAAAAGGTATGTATTATTCTGAATAATGTAGCTCCTAACTCTACATTTTTTAGAATTTTTAGGTGGCTTGCTTTTAGTTGCTGCAAGCTACGTTTGGGGTAACTTTCTGTTCTATTAATTGAAAGTAATCAGATATTTTATCTGTATTATAATTTCATTTTTCTTTCATTTTGACACAAAACTACCAAAACCTCATGTTTATGCAGGGCCTTTTGAGGCTTATATGTCAAAGCCAAGTAAAAATACAAATCACAAATTTCATTGTGACACCCACTAATTGTCAGATTTTTGTGGAACACTCTAATGAAATCCCATAGGAAAAGATCACCAAGCAGTGGAAAAAGAAAAATCAGCCATTTAAACAATTCTGCTAAGAGCTTAAAATAGACACAGAAGAACATCCTTAAAGTTTTTGTTTTTTGGTTTTTGGTCTTTTTAGGCAAGAGTAAGAAAAATCAGGAAGAGAGAAATGTTGGGATGGATAATAATATTCTAAGCATCTGAAAGGTAGCATCTATAAAAACTTTATGAGATGCACTAAATTTATTCCAGACAAAAATTTTCATCGACTGACTGCCTATTAGGTTGTCTTTATTGTCTTTCTTTCTTTATAGAGCTGTCACAGGGAGATTCCTCATGCTCAACCAATCATGGAAGATTTCTTAAAAACCCCAGAGAAGAAAGAGATTGGTACATCAACCTAATCTATGTAGATGAAAACCCCTCCTCCAGTTCTACTGACAAAATCTGCAAAAAAAAAAAAAAGTGTCTTTTATGAGATGCTCTTTGACAGAACAAATGACAAATCCCCCTAAACGTAAAACACATTTCTCCAAAAGAAAAGCACTAAACTCAAACCACAAACCCCTCACAAAGTTTAACAAAGAAGAAAGTTCTCTTGATTGACTGAAGCAAACTATCTTTCTCCCAGATGCAAATGTGAAAAGAGACACCAACGTCATATTCTTCATGATTTACATGTGCCAAAATTAAAAAGGTGAACTCACAAGTTTCGTATTCATACCCCAGTAACACTCACAGAAGTCACAGGGCCAGGTCTCTGTTTAAGCCATGGTCCCTTCAGACCTGATTGAAGATACTAGTCTTACATTATTCCCTACTTTTGACATAGTATTTCAAGACTGGCCAGGGATAAGACAAGATGTGACGGGAGAGCTGGTTCAAAGAACTTCCCGGACTTCGTTTCCCTTCTGCCTTATTCAAAGGCAAGAAAGCATTTCCATGTTACCTAAATTCTCCAAAATGAGCACTACAGCATTTTTTTGCAAAATTACACAGGCCCTGGGGCTTCATCTTCCCTTTCCTGCAGATGAGCTTTCTGTCTGGTTATAAAGTAAACTGAGCCCTCCAGAAGTGGATGGCCTCACTTTCCAGCCCCTCCCCACCTCCTTTCTGAGACCCATTCTTCCTTCCACCGGACTTCACCTCTAGAGAAGAGCTCCCTCTTCCTGTTAGGGACTGATGTTTGCACTTGAGGTTCAGCCTCTGCAGGGACCTGACTCCAGCAACAGCATCATATCTCATGTGTGCAATGGACTTTGCCTTCTCTACTGATACTATTTTGTTCTACCTATAAACAGGTAGATCTCCTGCGCAGTAAGAACTTCAACCATTATCTTGAGGTTGTACTTCTTACCATATCTATGATCCTGTTCACCAATTCCCTTTATACCTTCTTGGAAATCAGTCTGTGTCCCACAATCTGGCTTCCATTCCTCCTCTGCAAACTGGTTCTTGACTGGGTCAGTAGTGACCTTGACTTGCTACATCCACAGAACTCCTTACCTTCTTCCTTTCATCAGTTTTCTCTATGGGGTTTGACAGTGTACCCTTTCCTCCTTTTGGACTTCTCTCCTTCTCTGAATTCTGTAAGGCCTTCTGTCCGATTTCTCCCTCCATTTCCCTGGCTACTTGCTGGGTTTGTCACATTCTGCATGCTCACACATCTTCTCACTTTCGAAGTCATTTTCTGGCTCCCTCACCCATGCCAAGCCTCCAAAGGATCAATAGGATGGCAATCCCTGTCTGTAATTTTACCATTGTGTACCAGTCCCCAACATATCTTTGTTTATGCCTGAAATAACTTTCGCAGAGAAGATAAACTCCATTTCACCTGAAAGCTTAAAATTCAGATAATTCTTGGCGAACTAAAATACCAGAAATCTTTTTTTTTTCTAAGAGATCATTTTGATGGAAGAAGGGGAAAAAGAAAAGCAAGTCAAACATTCTCTGTCTCGCAATTTTTTATGTATCATGAGCGAAGTCGTAACAATTGTCCTCTCTGTATCAGCCGTCGGAGAGATGAAAGTGCCCTAAAAATTTTAAAGGCTGTGGTAATATTATTACTAACTGGAATAAATCCAACTGGTAATGCTGGGTAAGCTTCTATACCTCTATTTTCTTGCACTCTTTTCTAAGGCATAGTGCAACCATTTTGACTAGAATACCTGTCATAATTTTCCCTATCATCTGTCTTTGAAGATCTGCTGAGTCATCCTCATCTGATCCTGAATTAACTAGAAAACTGACTCACAGAAGAGGTGAGAAAGAGTGCAAGAAGGCATAAAAGAGGCAGGAAAATGGAAACTCCTAGAGTAAATATGGGCTTTTCAAAATCCATTTCAGATCCAGCAGGACTACTGGGGCAAGAAACATCTTTTATTCTTTTTCTAACAGAGGATGTTTCTTGTGTTAACAAGAAAAGATATACATATATGTTTGCCTAGTGTTGGTCACTGTTCTGTCTAGGATCGAACAGCCAATACTAAACTCACATGTTTGCAGTGGAACCTTGTACACCTTCTCAGAATGTGGGATGGGAAGGAAGGCGCTGGAATATAAATTAAGAGGTTGGCTGTCATCAGGTCAGCTTCTTGTTCAAGAGTCTAAAGTAACTATTTTACACCAATAAAGTTCAATAAATATGTCTGGTTCATTCACACACAGAGCCTTGGAAGTTAAGTGTATCTGTGCAACTTCCTCTGGCCAGTAAAACATGAGCAAAAGGAAAATATGGCATTTTCAGGCAGAAGTCATAAATGTGTTTTTACAATTCATTATATTCTCTTATTTGTCTTCAGCCATGGCAGAGGAAATGCCCATTGGCATGGGTTCTGGGCTGGGATAATGTTAAGAAACACCCCCAGCCAACCCGTAAAGAATATGAAACATGAGCAAACCAGATATTTGTAACACATGTCTGGGTCTATACTGAATTACCATTACTCTCATCAAGTCTGGCATCCTAAATCCTACCTAACTAGGCCCTTCCCTAGCTCTTGTATCCTTGCCTCTCAACATGTTCCAACATAAAACAGTTTAATGAAGAGAGGTGTGGTGGCTGAGTAGCAAACTGAGCAGTTTAAAACAATGCCATTTATTATTTCAATTTCCATGGGTCCGGAATCCAGACGTGCCCTAGCTGGGTCCTATGCTCAGGAACTCCAACGGCTATAACCAAGGAGGCATCCAAGGCTGGGATTTTATCTGAGGATTGGAGTCCTCAGCTCCTAGAGGCTACCTTTCCCCCTGGGCAGTTCACAAAATGACTGTATAGTTTCTTCCAGGTCAGCAGGATAGTCTCTCTTATCTAAAGGCTCACCTCCTTAGGACAAATGTACCCAGAAAAACCTCCCTTTTGATTAACTCCATGTCAGCTAATTAGGAACCCTAACTATATCTGCAAAACTCAGTTCACCTTTGTATATAATATAACATAATCTCATGAGTGACATCCCATCATATCACAAGTCCTGGTCACCCCACTCAAGGCTGTCACTGGGGGTCATCTTGGAATCCTGCCATCGTAGAAGGCCATTCTGCCTTCTCACATCCATAGGCTTGCTCCAGCTCCTCTCGAGGCTGAACTGACACAATACCCCCTTAACTGCAAATCCTTTCCAGTCTCCTATGATTGTCCATGTTTTTTTCCATTCTTTATCCCAGAAACGACTCTTTCTCCCCAAAGTCTGCCCTAAGACTGCCACCTACATGCAGATAACACTGAGATCTCTCTACTTGTCTCTTCTCTCATAGTCCTAATCACTATACAACCTATACACAACAGGAGGTCAAGTCTTACAGCCTCAACCATAAAACACATGTATCAAGGTGATAAAGATTAAAAGTGAAGTACCAAAATTCAGTACCTATGAAACACCAACGTGAAGTGCAAGATGCAAATCTGCAAAGGAAATAACTAATGACAGGCTTCCAAAGTTAACAACCTTCTTTCCCCGCACAAGGAGAATACAAAATAATTAGGAGAGTTGGAATTATGAAAAAAATATTTTGGTAATAGCTATTCAGCAGCCTAAAGTCTCTCCTCTTGGCAATGCGGAGAGGATGTTACCTATTCACCCAAGCCTAATGAAAGGGCTGCGAGGAACAGCCTGGAACTCTCATAATGTCTACAGCAGAGAGCACACAGATCCAGTCTCCTATGATAGTCCACTTTTTTTCCATTCTTTATCCCAGAAACAGACTTTTCCTCCCCAAAGTCTGCCCTAAGACTGCCACCCACATGCAGAGAACACTGAGATCTCTCTACTTCTCTCTTCTCTCATAGTCCTAATCACTACACAACCTATACACAACAGGAGGAAGTTCAGCAGCCTGTGAGTGAATCGCACTTCCCTCCAATGACTGGTTAAATGTGGGAAATCCTGTGGACCAGATGTCACTTGTCCCCAGGAGAATGAGACTGAGGTCATTTTTAAAAAGAATTATGTCTTACAGAGGAGACGAGGGCCCCAGCAGTAACAGGCTGGCAGAGGAAGTGGAGCTAAAGGTAGGTGCAAGAAAGGGTAAGTCAAGAAATACACAGCCCTGGTGTCAAGAGAAGGGTAGGGAGTGTCCAGCAAGCAATCTCTGCACAGCTATGAACTATTTCCCCAGAAGAAAGTTGTCTTTAATCATCTGTTATGGTTTCCAGCCCAGAGAAAGCAAAGCCACCTTACAACAGTACCAGTCATGAAAGAACGGTCCTGTTTCTCTGACTTTTCTCTCTAACCTCAGAAGGGCCTGCGATGAGTCCTTAGAGCAGGGAAGAGGTGAGCAAGAAAGGGAGAAAGGGTCACTTGGAGAAGTTGGAGAACAGAGGTAAAGACTTTCCTCTGTAAGAGGATAGAAACATTGCTTTGCACTGATCCTAATGACTTTTTTCCCCTCAAAGGGGCCATTGGACTTTCATCACCTGAAAGTAAATAAAAAAGCAGCAGGACTCTGAGTTTTCATCCAGTTCAGTTATCATTGAACAGGTTTAAAGGAAGAGGTGGGGATAAAAATAAAGTTGTTTGAAGGGTTCTACTCCATGTGTCCTGTTCATTCTTGCCATAGGTTCTTATTTCCTGTCTCTTCATGTAGCTGTGAGCTCTGTGAGGAGGGGGCTACCTCTAGATACCAAGTAAGTCTCCAAGAAGTACTTTTGATTTTAGAATTCAAAGTCATGGATTAATATCTGTCTTGTCAGCTGCATTGAGAACCAAGATGTGATGTTTCTTGTCTTTTCTGAGAAAAAGAACAGCATATTTCAGCTACAGTATACACACACACACACACACACACACACACACACACATACACACACACACACCCCTACCTCCTCTACCTCCTCAGGTCTTTTTGAAATGAAGCAGCACAATTCCTAGTACCACATGTATGGAACCATGTTGTTTCTTAAGCAGACAACCTCTTGATCTCAGATTAAAGGCTGCAGGATACCTCTCTGGTTATTCCACTTGGAAACAGAGTCTAAACAAGAATTTCTGGGGAGGGACATTAAAGGGGAATTCAAAGTGGGGACCAGAGATTTTCTGCAATTGTGCTAACTGTGACTCAAACTGTGAAAGAGCAATCTAATGGAGAAATTACAACTTTTGCAGACATTTAGGGAGTGAACAAAGAAAAGAAAGTGGGTGTCTTAAATACCCACTAGGTGTGTTACAGTGGGTGTGTCAGCTATAAAGAAAAAAAGCCCCACATCTCTACTGATTTGATTGAAGAAATAAATAATAAGCTCCTTCAGCACTCTCAAACAAATAATTTAGGGGCAAAAGTCAATATGTGTTTCAAAAATATCACAAAGGAAACACACAGAGCTAAGTGTGTGTGTGTGTGTGTGTGTGTATTCACATAGATACAAATTCACTTTTATGACCCACTCCCCCATTCCACTCCACCTCTGAAAAATAGAAAAAATCAACTAGTAAAATTAGACATTGTTTCTAAAATGTCAATTTCTTGGAGCAAGACTTTAAAAACATGAATTTCCAATTACAAATACAGCCAACTTCTCTGATCTACTTCCGTCTATTGTGTACATTCGTTTGGGGTTTGTTGTCAGTAAATCCCAACCACTTCAGCTCAGTAGATTTCTGTATTATACCATAAGAAATAAACTCAAGTGATTATTTCATTTAATGACACTCTACAAGGACATTTCCTGGTGTGGAAGCAGCAGAGGTGTCCTCTCCTGGGATGCCCTTTCCTGAGACCCGCCTGAAGTTGAAGTTCTTCCTGTGACTGCAACAGCAGCACTCACTGTTGATGAACCAAGCCTTGCACTTCAATCACATCCCACTGCACTGAGAAATCAAAGCTGAAGAAAAACTGGAAAGTGATCCTGGATACATTGGAAAACTATTAGGTCGGTGCAAAAGGAATTGCAGTTCTGACATTGAAAGTAATGCCAACAACCTCAATTACTTTCACTTTTGCGCTAACCTAATAATTGGGGAACAAGGGCCAATAGCAGATTTATTTCTTTTGTGAATTATCAGCAAAGCCCCTGGAGGTACAGCTGATAAAGTAATGCAGAACAGAGTGTTACAGAAGAGGAATGAGTCTGGGATACAAAAGATATGGAAGGTTCTATTATGAACATTCATACTTCTGTTAACAAGGCCTTAAACGTGCCTTCCTTGTACTGAAGCCTCAGAGGAGCCTATGTCTTAACTTGAACAGTCCCTGTTGAATCATAATCTTCTAAAAGCTGTTGAATTGCTCCTTCTGGGAAAAGAAATTCCAAAGTGGACATTTCCCAGGAACAGGGATTTAGAGGTTAAAAAATAATAATAATTAAATAAATGTTTTAAAAGTCTTGATCCAGGAGGAAACTCTATCTAAATAATTTGTCATTTACTGAAGCATAATTAAAACCTTAGCCACAGATTGAGGAGAAACTAATAATGCCAGATCCATGTGTGCATGTGTTAGTTCACTGAGCAACTGTGTCGTGGTACATGCTGTCCCTAGGTCATGTGTTGAATTTGTAGGGTGGGAATGGAAATACATAAAGGAACAGCACACAAAGAGGACATTGTCAGAAGAGACTTACATGTATTACCTCATTTAACCTCCCCCCACCACTATAAGGTAGGGTTTTTTCGTTATCCGCGTTTCACACATGAGGAAACCAAGACTCAGCAAGGATAAAGAACTCACTTAAGCTCAAGCAGATACTCATCGGTGGGGCCAAAAACGGTGTATTTTACCTCAACTCCAAGGTCCATACTTTCAATCACAACAGCATTCTGAATTTATGAGACCTCAGGTTGCAGTGTAACTGGAGTGGTAGCCTTGAAAGTGAAGGGGTCACAGGACTAGATAAAAAATTGGTATGAAAAAAGGAGAGTGAAACCATAACATATGACGTAAGCATCATGCCTCCCTGCCATTGGGCAGGCAGATTCCCCTGCTAGAACGCTCTTCCTCTTTTCTTCCTCCTAACTCTTGCCTTCACCTTGCAAGTGGGCGCTCCGTTGTCTTCATCTCCCTGCCACGCCCTCCTGTGGGTGTCTGTCATCTTGTACGTACTGTATATTTGTTACACTGTGTTGTATTACAAAGTGCGCTTTACATATGCCTTTGTCACTTGATCAAGAACATCTCAAGGGCAGAACCAACATATAAATTAATCTCAATTGCCCCTGCTCTTAGCACAATGCTAGTGCATAAAAGGCATCTTTAAAATAAATAAATGAATGAAAGACTATACAAATATGGAAAGTGAATATCGTTTTTCTCTTATAATGAGAAAACTAATTTGGGCCAGGAAAGTAACATGAGGAGAAAGGACCAAAAATGGCACTTGAGGTCAAACTATGGAGGTCATTCATTAAGTCCGAGTTAAGGTCCATGGGTTTTATATGTTATGGGCAATGGAGAGACTATGTAGGCTTTAGGTCCAGGAAATGCCATGCTTTTGGGGGTTTAGTGGGTTTAGACAGACCTTGGCCACAGCATGGTTGGGAAGCAGAAAACCAGTAGGGAGCTCATTGATAAAGGAGAGAGAGAGTAGGTGTCCCTAGCACTAAACTTTAATCAACTTTACCCTTTTCTTCCAACTTACAAATAATGAGCATGGGCTTGGGCATAACTCAACCCTATGTTCAAATACTGGACATATCCACTTAAATAAGATAGATAGATAGATAGATAGATAGATAGATAGATAGATAGATAGACAGATAGCTTTCTATGAGCCAGACACTCTTATTTGTTACATATATTGAACTTTACAGCAACTTTATAAAAGAGACCCTGTCTCTTTTAACAACTTTATTAAAAAGCTGTGTTTTTAACCCTGTCTCTTTATAACAAAAACTTTATAAAAGAGACCTTGTTGTTATTCTTATTCTACAGAGACCTTACATGACTGGCCTATGATCCCTAGCTCAGATGGAGGGTTCCAGGGATAAAGTCCAGCCTCTACTATTTACCAGCAGATGCCATTTACCTAGGACGTATTCAAATTTGGGGGACATATCCAAACCATAGCACCTACTTTCAAAATACATGTACAATCTGTCCATTCCTTGCATCTTCATTACCTCCACCATGGTCTAAGGCACCATCCATGCCCACCTGGACAAAAACAACTGCCTCTGGACCAGTATCTCAATTTCTTGCCCTGCACAATCTGTTCTTTACATAGCGGCCAAGGTAATCTTGTAGAAATTGTAATGAGTCACATCACCGCTTGCTGAAAACATTCCATTTGCATCTCTTACTTTTCTCTATCCTGACCTGTAGCACTTGGTCTTCTTACTCCCTAGAATATTCTTCTTTACATAACTGGGTCCAGTCTCAGCTACTGTTACCTCCTTCAAGATATCTTCCATGATCACAGTGTCTAAAGAAGTCTCTCTGCCAGGTACTTACTATCATATCACACAGCTTTATTAAAAACATTCATCTCTCCCTGAAAGTGTTCTCTGTATTTGTCTGCTTACTTTTATACGTTTGGATCTCACAACTAGAATTAAATTCCTTAGGAGCAGTGGCCTTTCTTCTTTGTCATCTTCTTTTATTTTTCTTTACCTCTTTACACCCAATTAATAGAACATTATTTGGCATATAGTAGGTGAATTTGTTGAACGAACAAAACCCCGACTCTGTTCCTTATTTTGTGTTTAATGTTGAGTAAATGATTTGACTCCCTAAGGTCTACCTATGGGATGGTCATGGGATTGACATAATATAAAGTATGTGAAGTACGTAACATGGTACTTTACACATGTCAAAAGTTCAATCTTTTCTGTCCCTCTTTCAAATACACAGAATGCATATCCATGTGTTACCCCATTTTCTATAATGATTCATTCCACTGCTTGTTTCTGTTGCCGATAAGCATCCTTCTGCTCTACCAACACTTCCCCTATGTGATGCTCCATTATGTTTCTTTTTATATTGTCTGAAACAGCACTGGGAAAAGAGGTGTTCCTGGGGTGGGTCACGTGATCACAAAAGCAGATTTCACTAGTCAAAAGTGTTCAATAAAAACGGGAAGTTGCTTCCTAAATGTCTCTGGAAGTCTGTGGTTTAGTTCACAATATCTTAACAGATTAAGTTAATGCAAATAGCAGATGTATTTTGTAGCAACAAGACAAATGTTCAGCAGAATTAAAGTTATTCATGTGTAGTCACACTGGGAATATTTGCATGATATTTTGCTAATTGCTCCAAAATCTGACTTGTAGAAAATAAACAAATGGGAAAAAAAGTAAACCAGCAGAAATTATCCCCAGGCCTCTCTGGTTTCTCTTTCAAGCTCCCAATGTCTTTCTTTAACCACTCAACTTGTTCTGAAAGGCTGACAGCACTTCCCAATCTCCCAAGCACTTTGTTGAACACAATACTTTTGTGGAGATGCTTATGGTTTTCCCCTAATAATGGGATATCTTTCAAAAGCACTTGACATATTTTCTCATCCTGAGTCCTTTTGTCAAGTTTTCTTAAACTATTTCTGGTGACTTTTTGTCAACATCAACTAGGTATATTATTTTCTGAGCACTGCAATAACGAAGTACCACAAGTTGGGTGGCTTACAACAACAGAAATTTATTGTCTCAAAGTTCTGGAGGCTAGAAGTCTGAAACCAAGGCGGCAGCAAGGCTGGTTCCTTCTGCTTTGAGTGATAGCCTGTTCAATGCATCTGTCCTCACTTCTGTGGATGGTGGGCAATCCTTGTGTATTAGCCCACTCTCACACTGTTAAAAAGAACCACTTGAGACTGGGTAATTTATAAAGAAAAGAGGTTTAATTGACTCACAGTTCCCCAGGCTGTACAGGAAGCATGGATGGGAGACCTCAGGAAACTTACAATCATGATGGACAGGCAAAGGGGAAGCAAGCACATCTTCACATGGCAGCCAGAGAGACAGAGAGTGAAGAGGGAAGTGCAACACACTTTAAAACAACCAGATCATGTGAGAACTTACTCACTATCACGAGAACAGCAAGAGGAAAATCTGCCCCCATGACCTAATCGTCTCCCCCCAGGTCCCTCCCCCAACACTGGGGATTACAATTCAACATGAGATCTAGGTGGGGACGCAGAGTCAAACCATATCACCACGGTACTCCTTGACTTGTAGATATCCAACCTCTTTCTCTATCTTCATGGGACATTTTCCCTGTTTCTCTGGGTCTTCACATGACTGTTGTTTTGTTTTAATATGAATGCCAGTTATACTGGGAATAGGACCTATCTTACTCCAATGTGACCTCATCTTACTAAATCTGCATGTGAACTAATTAAATCAGAATGTGACTTCCAAACAAGGTCACATTCTGAGATACTGAGGGTTAAAGCCTTCAACACATTATTTTGGGGGGAAAACAATTCAACTCATAACACTAGAGGTATCCGAACTTTTATGAACATACACACCAAAACTTAAAATATATTGTGCACTCACCTCATTATGTCTGTGTGGTTATGTGACATATATATACACACACATATATTACATGTTTTATATATATGTAATACACTAACTTACCAATATGTCATATCCATTATAAAGCAAACACAAAACTGGAAATTAAAAATGAGAAAAATGAGATTGAATTCCCTCCACGCTAGTGGATCATCTTGTCCTCTCTTTCTTCAGTGAACGCTGTGCTTCTTGAATAACTGTGAAGGGGGTGCATGCAATGGTGTGAGGCAGAAAAAAAATCACTAAAAAGAGGAAAGGAAAATGACTGAAACGGAAAGATCTGGTTTTGACAAAATTGACCAAACATGGCTCTAGACCAGAAAACACTTTGAAGAGCAAAATGTGCCGCACAAAGACCACACTGTAGCTCCCTTCACGCAAGCCAGTTAATTTGCTGACTGAGGAACTTACTAATCAGGATCCCAGGGCAGATCACACAACCACATCAAACCTCCTCAGTTTCTCTATCTGTAAATTGGGGATAATGAAACCCATTCCGACAATTTCAGAAGACTTTTGTAAGAATTAAATAGGAGCATGTACAAATAAATACAAATAATCGATAAAAGCGCACTTTGCTGCAACACAATAAGATTTTATTATTAGTGAATTGAGAATGTAAATGAAGCTTTCTAATTTATTAATATACTACAAGAAGGCAAAAATCACTCTTCAGCCTTGAGAGACCAAAGAGGAACTTTATTAGTGTGTCACTCCAGATCTAATTCAGAAACATTAACAAGAAACAAACTACAAGAGCAGTACAGCTCAGTGTCTGGAAGTATTAATACTTTCAGCTCTGAGGGATAAACCCACATCTAAACTAAAACATCCAAGTAAAACCTACAGTCCTAAATGTTCATGTTGTCACTACCTAGCAAAATTTTAGAGAAAACTAGAGGAAAGCCTATCTTGTCTTTATTGCTCATTATCTGAGTTCATGGTCTTGCTCCCCATTCTCTATACCTCTCACTCATCTCATTTGATTTTTTTTCTTCTGAGGTTTATGTTTTGTTTTATGAATTTACGATGAAGAGGGGTTGAAACAGACCTGGCCCCTACCCAGCCATCACTGTGAAAACAGGGGCTTCCTGTGTTAAATATCTAGACAAGGTCAGGCCTCAATCTGGAGGATTGTTCCTTCTGAGAACCCTGCTCACCCGGCTTCCCCAGCTCAACACATACCTTTCTCTTGATCTCAAGCACCTCTTTGATTCCCCTTCTCTTCACCTCACATCCATCTCCAAACTTTCTCTAAAGCAGCTCCTCTGGAATCATCTTGCCTATCCTCTATTCTCCCAATTCCCAGAATCCCATTTCAACAGCCTCTCTCCCAATGTTTCAACATTTTTGGAAATTTCCATTTTTCCCATCCACCATTCTGTAATCAAAGAAACATTTGGCGAGTTTTCTTTAGCCAATACAGGTACAGTCATGCATCACTAAACAATGGGATGAGTTCTAAGAAATGCACTGCTTGGCAATTTCATCTTTGTGTGAACATCAGAGTGACTTACCCACACCTAGATGGTATAGCCTGCTACACACCTAGACTATGTGGCATAGCCTATTGCTCCTAGGCTACAAACCTGTAGATCATGGTACTATACTAAATACTGTATGGAAATTGTAATACAATGATAAGTATTTGTGTATTTAAACATAGTAAAGGTACAGTAAAAATACAGTATCAAAGATTAAACACCTGAATATGGCACTTACCATGAATGGAGCTTGCACGACTGGAAGTTGCTCTGGGTGAGTCTGTGAGTGAGTAGTGAGTGAATGTGAAAGCCCAAGACATTACTGTGTACTACTGTAGAGTTTATAAACACTATACACTTAAAGTTCACTAAATTCATAAAAATTGCTTTTCTTTCTTCAAAATTAAGTTAATCTTAACTTATTGTAACTTTTTTGCCTTAAAAACTTAAATTTTAACTATTTTGACTCTTTTGTAAAAGCACTTAGTTTAAAACACAAACACCGTGCACAGCTGTACAAAATATTTTTTTCATATCCTTTTCTGTATGTTTTTTCTACTTTTAAAATCTTTTATTTTATTTTTTACTTTAAAATTTTCTTAGTTAAAAGCTAGAACATAAACATACAAATTAGCCTAGGCCTACACAGGGTCAGGATCATCAATATCACTGTCTTCCACCTCCACATCTTGTCCCGTTGGAAGGTCTTCAGGAGCAATAACATGCATGGAGCATTATCTCCTATAACAGTGCCTTTCTCTAGAATACCTCCTGAAGGAAATTCCTGAGTCTGTCTTACAGTTAATTTAGATTTTTTTTTTAATCAGGAGAAGAAGTTGACTCCAAAATAACAATAAAAAGTATGAATACCATATAACAGTGATGTAACTGTTGATTATTATTATTATTATGTACTATATATAATTGTATATACTATGTTTTCTGTTTACCTCCCTAAACAGTTTAATAAATGCTTTATGAATGCTCATTTAAAATGAAGAAAATTGTTTCACAGCCTTTTCTTAACATTAATTTATTCTTTTACATTTTGTTTTCATAGAATGCCAAGCTTACAGAAAACTCACAAGAATAAATTCTTCGTATTATTCATATAGATTATTAATCTATATGTTCCTTATCTAGATTTACGAATCCATTTTATTTATTTTTTATTTTCTTGTTTTCTTTTATTTTTATTGCTACATAATCGATGTACATTATTTTAGAGAACATGTGATGATTTAATATATTCATATAATTTGTAAATATCAAATTAGTATATTTGACATATCTGTCACTTTCAAATTTTATTTTTTCTTTATTCTAGAAACATTTTAATTATTCTTGTCTAGCTATTTTGAAATGTACAATAGATTATTGTAGACTACAGTCACCCTACTGATCTATCTAATATTAACTCTTATTTCTTCAATCAAACTACATATTTGTACTTATTTATCAATTTCTCTTCAAGTCCCCTCTCTACCACCCTTCCTGGCTTCTGGTAACCATCAATCTACCTTTTATCTTCATGAGATCCACTTTTTTAGCTCTCATATATGAGTGAGAACATGTGATATTTGTCTTTCCATGCCTGGCTTATTTCACTTAATATAATGACCTCCAGTTCCATCCATGTTGCCTCAAATGACAAGATTTTATTCTTTTTTATGGCTGAATAATATTTCATTCTATATATGTATGTATCACATTTTCTTTATCCATTCATCCATTGATAGGCACTTAGGATGATTTTATATTTTGGCTATTGTGAAAAGTGTTGCAATAAACACAGGAGTACAGATAGTCTTTCTGATATATTGATTTCCTTTCTTTTGGACATATACTCAATAGTGGAATTGTTGAGTCATATGGTAACTCTATTTTCAGTTTTTTGAGGAACCTCGCTACTGTTGTCCATAGTGGCTGTAGTAATTCACATCCCCATCAACAGTGTACAAGGTTCTCCCTTTCTCCATATCATCTCCAGCATCTGTTATTAGCTATCTTTTTGATAAAAGCCATGTTAACTGGCTTGAGATGATATCTCATTGCAGTTTTGATTTGTATTTCTCTTATCATTAATGGTGCTGAACATTTTTTCTTTTTTTAATTTTCTTTTTTTACTTTAAGTTCCACATACATGTGCAGAACGTGCAGGTTTGTTACATAGGTATGTGTATGCCATGGTGGTTTGCCGCATCTATCAGCCCATCACCTAGGTTTTAAGCCCTGTATACATGAGCTTTTGTCCTGATGCTCTCCCTCCCCTCACCCCGACCCCCAATAGACTCCAGTGTGTGTTGTTGCCCTCCCTGTGTCAATGTGTTCTCATTGTTCAACTCCCACTTGTGAGTGAGAACATGTGGTATTTGGTTTTCTGTTCCTGTGTTTGTTTGCTGAGGATGATGGTTTCCAGCTTCATCCATGTCCCTGAAAAGGACATGGTCTCATTCCTTTTCATGGCTGCACAATATTTCATGGTGTATATGTACAACATTTTCTTTATCCAGTCTATCGTTGATGGAAATTTGGGTTGTTTCCATGTTTTTGCTATTGCGAATAGTGCGATAATAAACATATGTGTACATGTATCTTGATAATAGAATGATTTATATTCCTTTGCGTTTATACCCAGTAATGGGATTGCTGACTCAAATGGTATTTCTGATTCTAGTTTCTTGAGGAATTGCCACGCTGTCTTCCACAATGGCTGAATTAATTTACATTCCCAACAACAGTATAAAAGCATTCCTATTTCTCCATAGCCTCGCCAGAATATTTTTTTCCTTGACTTTTTAATAATTGCCATTCTGACTGGAGTGAGATGGTATCTCATTGTGGTTTTCATTTGCATTTCTATAATGATCAGTGATGTTGAGCTTTTTTAAATATGTTTGTTGGCCGCATCAATGTCTTCATTTGAGAAGTGTTTGTTCATATCCTTTTCTCACATTTTGATGGGGTTGTTTGTTTTTTTCTTTTAAATTTGTTTAAGGTCCTTGTAAATTCTGGATATTAGACCTTTGTCAGATAGGTAGACTGCAAAAATTTTCTCCCATTCTGAAGGTTGCCTGTTCACTCTGATGATAGTTTCTTCTGCTGTGCAGAAGTTCTTCAATTAGATCTCATTTATCAATTTTAGCTTTTGTTGCAATTGCCTTTGGCAATTTCATTATAAAGTCTTTGCCCATGCCTATATCCTGAGTAGTATTGCCTAGGTTTTCTTCTAGGGTTTTTATGGTTTTAGATTTTACATTTAAGTCTTTAATCGATCTCGAGTTAATTTTTGTATAAGGTGTAAGGAAGGGGTCCAGTTTCAGTTTGCTGCATATGGCTAGTTTTCCCAGCATCATTTATTCAATAGGGAACTCTTCCCCATTGCTTGTTTGTCAGGTTTGTTGATGCTCAAATAGTTGTAAATGTGTGGTCTTATTTATGAGGTCTCTATTCTGTTCCATTGGTCTGTATGTCTGTTTTGGTACCAGTACCATACTGTTTTGGTTATTGTAGCATTGTAGTAGAGTTTGAAGTCAGGTAGCATACTTCCAGCTTTGTTCTTTTTGCTTAGGATTGTCTGAGCTATACAGGCTCTTTTTTGGTTTCATATGAATTTTAAAGTAGTTTTTCTAATTCTGTGAAGAATGTCAATGTTTATTTGATGGTAATAGCATTGAATCTATAAATTACTTTCAGCAGTGTGGCCATTTTCACGATACTGATTCTTCCTATCCATGAGGATGGAATGTTTTTCCATTTGTTTGTGTCCTCTCTCATGTCTTTGAGCAGTGGTTTGTACTTTGATGTTGAGAATTTTTGCCGTCTATACTTTTATGTGAGTGGCAGCACAGTGGGATTTTTTACAACAGCATCACCAAGAACACATGAGTAATGCACTGCACTGTGACATTAACACAGCTACAGCATCCCTAGGCAATAGAAATTTTTTCAGCCACATTATAATCTTATAGGACCACCATTGTATATACAGTCCATCCCTGACTGAAACATTGTTATTTGGTGCATGACTGTACAGGTTACAGCTACCCACCTCCAATCTAATCCTTTACTTTCCCGGTTCTTTATTTATCATGCCTAGCTTCAATTTGCATCTGAATCAAGCTACTGCTGCCTGTTTCTATCTTAGCTTAATATTCACTCTGCTGTTTATATGTCCCTCCACACACTCATCTATGAGAAACTGCTCTCCATCTTAGAAGACAGCTTAGAGGCTGGCAAATACAGTGACTACTCAGTTTTATTTCAGAGTAAGGAAGGGTCCAGGGCCTTGAATATAATAGTTGAGACTGAAATCCTAACCTTTTGATTAAAAGCTCCATGTTTGAGGGCAAGCTATATCCTTCTCTGAGGTTCTGTTTGCTCATCAGTAGAATGAGGACAACAATATCCACCTTGTGGGGTTTTTGAGAAGATTAAATCCAGTGAGATAACATGCAAATCTCCAGCCACAGTGACAACATTCAGTCAGTTATTCCCACCCTACCACTGGAGATAGCACTGAATGCTGATCTATAGGCAGCGAGCTTTTCTGATGACAAAGATGGCATTAGCAAGACTTTAGGTTAGAGGTTCACAACACTGGCTGCACAATTAATTCACCAGGAAAGATTTAAATAGTCCAGTGCCCAAGCTACATCCCACACAGTTAAGTCAGCCTCTCTCTCTCACATGGGACCTAAAGGAGAGAAGCTGAGAGGCCCTCAGCTTGCTGATCTGAAGGAGGAGGAAGGGAAAACCTGGCTCCAGAAGTGTTTATTTTAATACAATTGCACTCTCAAAAAATACAAATTCCTTGTCCAAACACATTCCTTTCCCTGCAGGTGGTAAATGTCTAAATGACCTGTTTTCAGTCACCATATTTTATTAAATAAAGCTATCCATGGCCAACAGTGGACCTCAAGACAGTTCTTCTTTATAAGACCTCATTGAAAGCAAGCAGAAGTGTGAGTAGACACATTGCCCAATGCCAACTCACCCACCTCCCAAAAAATACACACACCTGGAAATCTAGAATGCAGTATGTGTTAATGTTTTATTTTTCCTATAACCTGGATACTGAAAAATCTCCCAAAATAAAAGCTTCTACTAACCCAAATAGGCAAGGCCCAACATGGTATTTCAGAAGTAAAATCATGAAACCAAACACGGCACAACTTACTTTTTCTCTCCAAACAAAACAAAACAAGCCCAAAATAGTACTCTTGCACGAAGCATAAATTGTATTTGCTAGAAGTAATAGTGATCTCTTTAGAAATATCCCCTAGGACTCTCGTCAGTCTATTTTCTTAAGTGCTAGGTTTTTAAAGCTCTCTTGCATACCCCCCCTCTTAGACATACGGAATGGAACAGTCTAAATTCTGAGCACTTAGGATACAAGCTTGGTTGAAGATGTACCCCTAAAATGAGTCTCTTTTTCAGTCACTATTGCTATCAAATTCCCTGGAGAAAGAAATTATTCACAAATCCACTGGTCTTAATTTAGAATTTCCCATGTTGTTGTACTTCCTGATAAATTAATTATTTCTCAATATATTTATTTCTGACCCTCTGTCTCTAAAGGATAAATATATTTCTCTGACCTTAATTCAACTATGTAACTTGCTTTGCCTGTGGGGTGTTAGCAGGTGTGATATAAACAATGGCTTAAAATGTGCCTGCCTCTGTGCCTGTAGTATCAACATGAGAAGAGCTTACACCCAGAATGAAAGAACACATATGGAGTAGACATGAACCCAACATGGAATAAGAACTTGGACTTAGCCAGACCTGCAATTTAAAGCAGAGCCAACGAGCCAAGTCCAGCCTAGATCAGCCAACTTTTATACAACCCACAATTGTGTGGGTGAGAATAAATGACTTTTATTTCAAGTCACTGTGTGTTTGGAATGGTTTGTTTTTCAGCAATGGCTGACTGGTACACACTGCAAGACTTGGTATTCAGTAAAAGAAAATAATAAACAAAACAAATAAAAAATAAAGTAAAACTTGTTTTGAGATCTACATCTTATAGCCAATTAAAAGTATATTTTTGAAGACAGTTACTAAGGCAAAAGATTCATTTTATGCCACAAAATAATCATGCTGTTGCAACTATCGTTGAATGTCTGTTGATGGTACATGAAAGTAAAGCAAATAATTATTTCTTTGAATAACTGTTTCAGATGGTGCAAAATTCATATCTATGAAGCTGAATGGAAAAGCTGGCTACAGGTTCACTGTGGTATAAATATCAATTTTGATTCTGGTTGTAAAATAGTAATCATTATAGCAATCATTCACTGAGCACTCACTACATATACTTTACTGGTACCAGCTCAAAACTCTACACTAAGATAGTTGTGACTATATATGTCCCTTTTAGAGATGAGAACACTGAGGCTTAGAATGTTGAAGCAATTTGCCCAGAGGTACCCAGCTAGAAAGCAACAAAGCTGGGATCTGTTCCACATGTGTCTGGCTCAAGAACTGAACTCTCACTACTGCCCCTCAGAGTTAAATGTGTAAGAGGAATGATGCAAAAAGAATAAGGTCATTAACAAGGTTCTTCCCCAATGAAGGATAAGTTATAACATAAATCTCTATGACAAAATGTAGCACTTCTGGTTCTTCTCGTCTAGCGACCCACTTGAGTTACTGTCTCAGATGTAAATATTCAATGCAATTGAACAACTATTGTCTTGGCCCTAATAGGTACTAGGCCTTATGCTCAGGTTCAGAATTACAGTTGAGTATAGGATGCAGTTCCTTCTTTTCAGGATCTTTCAGTCTAGTAAATAATTGATGTTTAAAAGATCCTAACCAAAAATCCCAGTGTGAGCTCTATCATGTTCTAAATGCAGGGTGAACAGATGTTCTGACTAATGATTGCTGGGGTGGGAAGAGGGTGAGGGTTGGGGAGTTAGTTACATTTACTCACTGAGAATGCTCATTCCTTTCTGAAGGCAGCCAGCAGCCAAAAAACAAGAAAAATTCTAAATTAAAGGGGAGATCAAGCTGTGCAAGACTGCTGATCAGAGTGAGAGCTGAAAGATAACGGCTGCACAAAACACAGAGCTCCAGTCCGTGGTGCATGAACTAGAGGAATAGCACACCCAGGCCTGGTGGCTTCCATCAGAGTGTTGTCGGCCAATAAGCAATAAATTAAAGCGGGAGAAAGGACCATGGTTTTCTTGAGTTTTATTAAACTTTCTTGGATATAAGAGGATTTAAAGTTTATTAAATCTAGATATTTTGCTTAAATGAAATAACAGAATTTTAATAGTGTTGTTATGATGCTACTATCCAGACAGGTCACATTTTTTGAATGCCCCAAGATTTTAGAGATCAAATCGTAGCAGATCCAAACATAGGACTCTCTTTCACCAAATAAGTTGACATTTTCCAGTCCCTCTTTTTTTCTATCCAGTCAAAAGGCAGGCTTCATCTGAGCTGCCCTCTACTCCACACCACTTAAGGAAGTAGAAAAAAGGGGTTTGCCAAAGCCATTTCACAAGTGGGACACTAAATGTCAAAAGTGTTTTATCAAGGAGAGAAAGCAACTAGTGATACATAATTTTCCTTCACCAATTAAAAATAAACTGTTTCAATCCTAATTGTTTCATACACAATCACTATCAGGGTATATTGATGTAATCCTGCAAAGAAATACCAGTCATAGTTATCAAATTCCATATATAATCAAATACTGTATCTTTTCAGGAGAAAGTCAAATGTGTACTAAAATTCATTTTGTGCATAATTTTAATTCTACTATTTCAAATGTGGCATCACCAGCCATATTGCTTGTTACCTTTTGCAAGTTATTTAACTAATGTGCACTTCAGCTTTCTTAACTAAAATAGGAATAGGAACCCTACTGAAAAAATTACTGTAAGGGTCAGAGATATGACACATAAGGTACTTTGCAAGATACAGAGGAGAAAACCAGTAAGTGGTAGCTATTATCTTTGTTATTATTGACACTGCTATTTAAAATTCTGTTATTGCTTCTATATCTTAATTATTTTTGTGAAATGCTTTGATAAGATAAGTCTCCTTCTAAACATAAAAGTTAGAGCAAAATGACTCTAAGTATATATCGCCTTGCTGTGGGTCATACCTCCTTTCAATTTCAAATGGGGCTGCCCTTACCTCTGATGCTATGTGTAAAGGTAACTGGATTTTACAACCTTAACACCTTCTACCTCCCAGGCTTTAGGGGGGCCGTGCCAGAACCAAGGCACTTAGTATCTGACTTGCTCAGATTTTGGATTTACTGCTCATATAAACTTCATGCTAACTTCAAACTCTGATGAAGAGATAGAATTTAAACAAGGCTTCTGCCAATGATAGGACCCAGAGAAATCTTAGCAGCCAGCCATTCCCCTGGGTTATGAGAGCAGTTTTCAATTTTTTTGTGACTAGAGATCTAGTTTCTGTCCCAGTGGTTTACAATTAACTAGGAAGGGGACATGAATGTGCTCATTAACATTCAAGCCACTAGTACCCATGGGTCCAACCCAGCATTGGGGTTGGGGCATACTCCTACCCTGGACCAGGTCATTGCCATCTTCACATCTTAGCACAAATTAACTTCTTTGATTGGCTATTAGCTGAGCCTAGAAAACCTCAGCCAAAAGGAATGTCAGTATAGTTTAAAAAAATATAATCCAACTCCATTATTTGCTCATGATGGATTATGTTAAAAATACATTTTAAAAAATCAAATTTCCATTTGTCTTCTTTGGGAACCAACAATGGCTTTTAGCCTTTCCACCTAAGAAAGACCTTAGTGAGTCAAGGTGTTCAAAGTCTGTTGTTTCCAACCTAACACCCATGTCCTCCTTTCTTTTGGAAACACCGTCTAGATTCTTTCTGGGACCATGTGCAGTCTCACTGGGACCATCATTCAGGATGTCCTGCTCTCCAACAATGGATTCATCCATTCTCCTATTAATGGACATTTCAGTGTTTCTAGTCTTTTTTTTTTTTTTTTTTTTTTTTTTTTTTTTTTTTTTTTTTTTTTTGCTATTGTGAACAGAATTGCTATAAATAATCTTCTTAGATAGCCAAAGTGGTTTTCTGTTGCTTACAACTATGAAGTACTAACTGATAGGAATACAGAAAACCCTCACTTGTCACATATCTTTATTGATATAGTTCAATGTTCCTTATTACATACAGATTAATACGAAATTATAGAATTTTTAAGAAATTCTATGGACACGCTAGAGCCCTATTCTGCTATCATAAGGAGAAGAAATTGTACTCATTTTAGCTTTCGGTCGTCTATCACCTACCAGTTTTGAACCTAATTACAAGACTTCAATCAACTGACTTCTCCTTCTCTTCTAATGAAAGCTGAATAGATAGTTACCTTGCTAATTAAAAAAAAAAAAAGTCAGGGGTGACATAAATTGCTAATAAATATTTGCCAAGATGCTCAAACTCATTAGCAATCATGGAGATGTAGATTAGGACCACAATGTGATACCATTTATATACTAGATTGGCGTAAGTTAAGACATGATATCAAAGATTGGAAGGTATGGATTTATAGGAATTTTTATTCATATACATTGATGGTAAGAAAGCAAACTGGCACAACTACTTTTGAAGAAAATGTGACATTACAGTGTAAAATTGAATGTTCATACACAGTACAACCCAGAGTAATACTTCAGAAAAACTTCTGCCCATGTACCCCAGGAGACATGAACAAGAACAATCATAGAAGTTCTGTTCACAGCAGCAGAAAACCAGGAAACAACTCCTCAAATGCCCACTAACAGGAGAATGGATGAACAAACTAGTATGGTCCCACAATGGAAAATTATAGAGCAGGAAAAATAACTGGACTAGAAGCCCACAAACAACATGGGTGAATCTTAGAAACAGAATATTGAGTAAGAACAGCAAGTCTCAGTAGACAACAAAAGGTATACCATATTTAAAAAGCTCAAAAAAAGTAAAACAAAGCAATACACGATGTGGAGGTGTGAGTGTATGTGTATATGTAAATGGTTTTAATAAAGCAAGAAATCTTAAACACAAATTCGTCCTCAGGCTGGGAGGCGGGATGTGGGATATGAGAGGATTATATAAGCAATTGCAGTAATGTTTGCAGTTCTAAAATGGGGTGGTGACTTCACAGCTGTTTATTGTATTATTCTGCTTCATTACTTACATGTATGTTACATATATTCTCACACCAAAGACTGTAATAAAGGAAAATTATCCAGAAATAATAGATTCATCCAAGGCCATGAAAAGAAGGAATTCTTGTGTGAATCTCACAAGGAATACTGTAGATATTTGGGGTATTTTCTGAGTTTCCACTTACCCAATAATGTCTCCTGCTCTGATTATTTTTTTGTTTATTTGTTTTGTTTTTATTATCTAACTCATCTCATTGTATGTCTTTCATGGGCCTCTTCTTATTGGAGCAGTCTGCAGCATTCTAACCATTTACTAGTCCTATAAACTAAGATAAGTATAGTGAGATGGTAACCGATCTCTTATGATTTTGCTATAGTGAGATGGTAACCAATCTCTTATGATTTTGCTAGTCACACATGTTTAACGTGTGCATTTTCTTTGTAATGGAAGAGGCCATTTCTATCAGAACCACGGGGTTAATATATTTCCTTCCTTTCCAATCTCCCAGTCCCTTACACTAACCAACCCCTCTGGGAAAAAAGCTTTTATCTTATCAGAGACCTATATTTTGGGGATAATGCAGCAATATTTTATTATTGCTGCTAATATGTGCATGTGGCTATAGATGGAACAATAGGCAAAGAACATCACTTTGTTCTACGCAGGCACAAACCTACACTGACCAGTTAAGTGGCTTCTTTTCTCCCGCAGCTGCCTTCTCAGAGGTCTGGAAGCGCCTAGGCCTGACAGAAAGCTGTTGGAAGAGATTGCTGCCCACTAAACAGAAGAGAAAAGAAAGATAGCTCTGCAACTAAAACAAGTGCATGCTTTTCAAGAGTGTGGGAAGAGCCTTAGTCTCTCTAAGTTTAAGAAGGTGACAAATTGTTAACAATCATAATGCCTGGGCTTAAAACTGAGCCCAGAAATGGATGGTCTGACATACACAAAAAATGTGTTTTTCTTTCTAAATCTTCATCTCAGCTACTCCTCCACTCATATCAACTGTACCTCTTGTAATAAAAACTTGGAGTGAGTGCTAATCCGTATTTATGTTATCCTGTTATGCTGTGTTATGTTATGCTGAAAGCAACCCAATTTGCTAATAGCTTGTTACTCTCTAGCTGCGTTTCCCCCAGGCCTAATACCATTCAATTCCTTCTTAGGGCTGCTTTCTCCAAGGAATGCTGGACTGCCTTTAACACATTCAATTTCTAACGTATTCCTTCAAATGTGTTTTTCCTTGGGAATAAAATAAATAGAGAACACTACAACAACACAAAGTAAGCAGACAATACAGAGTATATATTGTATCCCAGAGGCATACAAATATAAAACCATTGGCTAAACTGCCATGCCCACGTGTTCATATGAGTCTCTTTGAAAACTAATTGATTGTTTCTTGATAGAGCCTACTCACACCATGAAGAGTTAAATAAATAAATGAATGAGCCATCTTAGAGATACTGAATCAATCAGGAAGGGCCAGGTTACACTGCAGTGACAAATGAAACTACATATCCCAGTGGCTTAAAAAACAAAGGTTTGTTTTTTGCTCTAACTACATATCCTGCACAAGTGGGCTGAGAGCTCTTCTGCACACCACTCCACTCTGGAACCCAGATTTGCAGAGCCCATACTATTTGAAATGCTGCTGCCTGTTATGGCTGCAAAAAGAGGAAGTGGTAGAGGGAATTTGCACGTGGGCTCTTAACACTTCCAAAGAGAAGTGATACAAAAGTTCCTTTCACATTTCAGTAGTCAAAGCGATGGCAATTTTGAACATAAAGAAAGCAAGAAAATATACTACCAACTGCCTAGAAGTAGAAAAAGACAAATATCTGATGGACAACAGACACTGACAGAGATCTTTTTAGGAGTTCCAAGACATGCGATCCTCCCAGGATGGAGGGTGGGCATGACTTTTCAAAGTTTGACTTTTAATGCTTACTAAAAAGCACTTACTCAATGCCAATTTTTCAAAATGTGAAGCCTGTGGGGGTACTCACTCAATGAGAACTCAGCTCTGGAGTTGATATCCTGAACGGATGGTGACCACTTCCAGACTCCTAAGGAAGACTCTCAAAGCAATTGAATGATGTGAACCCGATGATAGAGGTAATTTTAGAATTCTAGCTCTAAGACTTTTCATTTATAATATTCAGACCAAAGTGAGCATTTTCAAGAGAAATTTTATCTTCTGAATTAACACATAACAAAATATCTCAAGCTATGGGTACAGAGAAAAATTATTCATTATTTTTAAGGGGCCAAGCAAAGAAAATGTTGTAACGGGGAACTTTAAAAGATGAATGTGAAAAGCCAAAATGCTATAAATGTACTCTATATGCCAGAAACGCCTGAACTTTCCATTTTTACTAAATTACATCCAATGTAAGTACTTTTGGCCTTTTCCTTGCTTCCTCAAATTATGATATTCCAATCAAACTGTTTCAATATAAACTAAATCTTGATTCAATACTATTATCTCAACCCGAAGCTCATTTTGAAGCAATAAAACCTTTAACGAGATATATGTACAATGGGCATGAGTAGTGATACAGCTAAAAAGCTGCTTTCCCAGAAAAGGAAGATACATTTAACATATTATTCTAGCATCACCTTCACATTCCACTTGCCAGGGAACTAGGGCCAATAGTCTATCTGAGCTCTCAAGGCATGGGTAGCTCTGCCATGCATGTCCTCTTCTTCCTTCTTTCTTTTACACAACACTGGGATTTCCAGGAAGAAAGTGAAAATACTAGCTACCATGAAACATTATCATAGCCTTCCCTTGGCATTGAAAGTAGGCAGAAGGAAGAGAGAAATAGGCTTCAGACAGTGAAAACTCTCTCCCATATTATTACTGGGCAAGTGTCCTTGCTGTAGGGCAGGGAACAGAAAACGTATTCTATAAAGAGTCAGGTAGTTTATTTTCTGCTTTTATAGGCCATAAGGTCTTTTTTGCAACTACTTGATTCTGCCACTATAGCATGGAAGACACCATAAACTATATGTAAACAAATAGTCATGGTTATGTTTCAATAAGACATTGTTTAATAAAACCTGGAAACTGATCATATTTGTTCTATGGGCTATAGTTTGCTGATCTCTACTCTAGAGAAGAAGTACAGCCTAGTGCTCAAATCCTAAATGTGGCCATCAGTCTAACTCGCTTCTCATGTTCTTTTGTGTACACACTACTTACTACCTCGTTTTTTGTTTTTTGTTTCTTTAATCAACTCCCTACCTTGTCTCTCTCTTCAAATATCTCTCTCCTTTTACAACCATGATTGCCATTGAGGTCCGTAAGTGAAATTCCAGGAAGAGTTTATTTTCCCTTTAGTGTCTAGAAATGGATGCATATTTACCTGAAAATCCCATCAATCAGCATCACTTATTAGTCAATTATGTGTGGAAAGCTCTGTGGTAGGTCCTGAGGTCAGTAAAAAACAAAGTAGCAATCATCTTTTGCTTCAAGCAGGTCACACTTGCATTGGAAGTGTCAGAGAAGAAGTAATTTTGTATTTTTTGGCAGAAACAAGAATATATGTATAATCATTGGTGAAAGAAGAATAATGGCAAATAGGTGTCCAGAGTTAGAAAGGTAACCCAGGATGCTTAGAACTCAGAGCATCAGGAAAGCCCAAAGGCTGGAAGGTTACCAGAGAGCCTGAAGAGTGAGGGGATTTGCATGGAGAATGAAGTAAATCCATCAAACATGTTAAATGCATGAATTCATACAGACATTTGCCCAGTAAAAGTATTCGTGTTAGAAAAATAAGAGAAAGCTGAATTAAACAGATTTCTTTCCTGTGGGATTTCTCAAAGCTATTAAAATGTGTTATAAATCTTTAAAAGAGAAGATATACCAAATTTCATCAATTCTAAGACTCATGTTTGTTTTCTACATTTTAACATCTGTGAAATTGGGCTGCATCTTAGAATCAATAGCATGACATAGTTTAATTAGCAGTGCTTTTTCTTCCTTAGCAGTCCATAAAAAAAAATGGTGCATCTTATAATCAAAGTTTCTTAGATCCTATGAAATAAAATACCATGCTTGCCCTTCCATTTATTTGGCTACCTTTTTTTTTTTCCATAGGATACATATTATGGCTCTCAAAACTATATCTGAATAACAACAGTTCAGGAAATGTCATATTTGAATAAATGCACAGGTCACACATTTACTTTCAAAATCTCCCAGAACTCCTCTAACATGTTGACTTTTCATTTCTCCACCTGGAAAAACACACTCCCATTTGCCTTGTTGGTTGTGTTGATGTTCTTTAGTTGGTGTGTGTAACCTACACGTTTGCATTGACTTGTTTGCATATTTGTTTGGAAAGAGAAGTCCATAATAAGCCAGGCTAATTCTATACCAATTAAGAGGAAATAGGTCTCCCTGTAATTTATTTGGTCTTAAAACCTCTTTGGACAAATTTTATCCCTCAGATCTAGGGAATAATTGACCCAGCATATAATGTTTACTATCTGAATTTGACCTCAAACATAGAAATACCCTCTATAGGCCGGGCGCGGTGGCTCACGCCTGTAATCCCAGCACTTGGGAGGCCGAGGTGGGCGAATCACGAGGTCAGGAGTTCAAGACCAGCCTGGCCAACATGGTGAAATCCCATCTCTACTAAAAATACAAAAATTCGCTGGGAATGGTGGTACGTTCTTGTAATCCCAGCTACTCAGGAGGCTGAGGCAGGGGAATGGCTTGAACCGGGACCCGGGAGGCAGAGGTTGCAGTGAGCCGAGATCATGCCACTGCACTCCAGCCTGTGCTACAGAGCGAGACTCCACCTCAAAAACAAACAAACAAACAAACAAACAAACAAAAACCACCCTCTACAACCTAAAGCCAAGGACATACAGTAAGAAACATTTCTGGTTATTTGTCTAAGACAACTCTTACTGTCTCCTATCCTGTTGTGGGCAGTGACCACATTCTACACTTTATTTTTAACTCACTCCAGGCCTAAGCAACCTTTTAAAGGCGGTCAATTTTTACTGGCTGACTGGTACAATTCATTTGCTATTGAGATTTCCCTTAAAAGCGTGCACTGAAAATGTTGGCTGGAGTTACTATCTTCCCTCTTTTAGAAGTTTCTACTGATGTTATGACACTCTAGGATCTAAGAGACATGGCAAATGAATTTTTTAATGGTGCCCTGGTCATTTGGTCCAAAATATGTCACCTATGACAAGGCCAGCTTGATGATACTGGAGAAAATGGAGAGGATTTAAGTTCAAATTTTGTGAATTCATAAGGAAGAAGGAGAAAGACATTTTCAAATAGGGATCTAATGGATACAGAAATAGGGCAATAAGATCAAAGCAATAGCTTCTGACAGCCCATGTATTAGTCCATTCTCACATTGCTATTAGGAAATGCCTGAGACTGGGTAATTTATAAAGAAAAGAGCTGTAATTAACTCACAGCTCCACATGGCTGGGGAGGCCTCAGGAAACTTACAGTCATGGCAGAAGGCACCTTTTCACAGAGTGGCAGGAGAGAGAATGAGTGCCAAGCAAAGAAGGAAGCCCCTTATAAAACCATCATATCTCCTGAGAATTCACTCACTGTCGAGAACAGGATTGTGGGAACTGCCCCATGATTCAATTATCTCCACCTGGTCCCTCGAACAACATGTGGGGATTATGGGAACTACAATTCAAGATGAGATTTGGGTTGAGACACAAGGCCAAACCATATCAGCCAATAATTATAAAAGCATACAGACAGAGCACAAAGGAAACATCTCCACCACCTCTCCTGCCAAAACAGGCTCCCTAGCGGCTGGCAGTGAGGCAGGCAATAGTGCCAGCCACAAGGCCACTGTGGAAACAACTGAAGCTTTTCTTTAGAAAAGTCACACCTAGGAAAACATTGCAGAAGGCATTTTTTTTTCCCCAAACCATGAAACTAAGTCAGAAACTCCTACCTAGCATGAAGTATGGATTACTGCCACCAGTGTCTGCTCTTGGCTGTAGATAAAGAAGGAGATTCTCTTAATTCCATGTCAGCTCTGGATATTGGAGAAAGAAAGAATGAAGAGCAGTCTTCTTCTCTGCTCATCAGCAGTTATAATTCTATACCTTGGCAAGTAGTCCCAGAGCAGAGATGCAAGGAGCACCAGGGAAATCTTTTCTTTTTGCTCCTCTTTCTCTCTTTCCCTTTTTGGCCTGTCCTCTCTCCTTTCTGATTTCCTCCAAACTAAAAGAAGGGAATAGGAAATGGTATGAAGGATTTGAGAGAAATGGCCAGAGTTGGTGGAAAGACAATTTATTCCAGTTATTTTTTCTACTTTGGTGCTGTTTCCAAGAAAAACCTTAAAGTTAAATTTGGGGAGAAAATGCAAACATACAGTGAAGAAAATGTGAAACAGGCAAAGTATACTGAGCTAAGAGTCTCAAGTTTGATTTTCAATTCCAATTTTCCGTCAGAACCAGAAGTTGGTTGATATAAAAAGTGTAAGTATGCCCTGGGCAACAACTTTCCTTTTTATCATGAGCACCCTTCTCCCTCCACATGGCCTCACAGAAATCATCTTCAGAGTGCTGAGGACACTGAGAACATTCCCAAGAGTTGGCCAGCAGATGGAGAGCCTCAGTGTGCCCTGTAGCAGTGAGGCATCCGCACCTGTACAGCCCTGGAAGCCAACCCAGGGTCACTGAAGTAGGCAATCCCACGGTTCCAAGTGCCTGGACCTGAAGCATGTCTAGAAGAGAACTGGGCTCTATGTGGGCACATGCATTTGGCCCAGTAGACTCTTGCTTCATAGGGAGGACACAACAAGGAGAGTTGGAGGGGGCCCTCTAATGCCTGGGACCACACCAGAGCCTGTCCTTCTTTCAATTTAGGGAGATGACTCAACTCTCTGATCCCCTACCTCCTAAACACATGTTCTCTAGAAAGTCTCCTAGGCATCATAGACAGAGGTGAGCGCTCTCTCTCTCTCTTTCTCTCTCTCTCTCTTTCTCTCTTCACATTTCCCTTCAAGATGAGTATCACTTTAGCAGTTTGCTCATAATTTCCTTGAATTTAGGAGCAATGCCCTATCCCTTTTTGTATCCTTTACATTCTCTAATACAGTCCCAAACATATTAGCAGGCATAAAAATGCATGTTAATGGAAGTTGATTTTGGAATGCTTTTCAAAAATTATTGGACATATTTCTGCCTATCATTTGTAAAAATTGCATTGTATACCTGTATATATATTAGATTATAGACCAAAGTGAATACTTTTAATCCCGATTACTGAGTTGGTCAATATGCATACTCTTTCCTCTCTTGAATCAGCTCCCTGCTGGACCCATGCCCAATACCCCTTGTTAGTCTTGTTCCCTATTTTCTCCTATCAAGATTCACAGAGTTACCTGGTACTTTAAGAGCATTTGAAATTGAGTGATTTCAATTTTGCAATGGTCTCAAATGCATGAGTTTATGTACCAATAAGAAGAGTTCATGGTTTCTATATTTTCTGATTTCACAGCATAGTATATTGGTTTCAATGAATAATTTTGTTTTTACCAAATTGATCTTTTACTTAAAAGCTTCTTCATAGATAAAACTCCAGAGAACTGTTTGTGGGAACAGAAATGTGCCAGAAAACACAACCATATAAATGAGGGGGGAAAAATCATCATGCTGATAAAAGAAACACATATTTCTAGGTTGAATATCTGACTGGAAGGCAGAAATAAAGTAAAATTCTTCAAGGCAAATCCCTGCATTGTGGACACTAGGAAGCCAATTCCCAATCAGCAATGTTTTGTGGTTTTTTTCTTTTTTTCTAATAGGTAGAGAATCTCAAGGCATTGAGGCAATTTTCCCTTTACAAAGTAGATTTAACTATCCATCCTCCTCCTCCCTCCCCCCCTTAACCATCTCCCAATGGCTACACACAAGAATCATTTATATTTACATTAAAAATGATTTGGCCTATGTGCATTGCATTGTTTGACAGGAAAGATGGATGTTTGCTTATAATTAAGTTTCGGCATAAATAACATCATTCAAGAGGATAAGCATTCCCTGTTCCCTCTCTGCTGGTTTTCTCATATGTTACTCTGAGTTATACGAAGACTCAGGTGATTTTTCTAGCTGTCTCATCAATGGATAGTTTTGTAGCCACTCAGTTACCTTGGAAAATCTGAAGGAAATTTTTCCTATCTAATTCATCAGATATCTCTTGGTTCTTTGCTTTAAGGCAAGAAGGAAGGGAGATAAAACCTCGTCACTCAAAGTAAGGTCTGTGGACCAGTAGCACAGCCAGTATCTGGAAGTGTATTAGAAATGCAGGATTTTGTGGCCCCACAGACTTGTGGGATCAAAATCATCATTTTAAGAAGATCTCTAGGTGGTTTTTTTTTCCCCCCCTGTATGTGACAGTTTAAGAAACCCTGATGTTAAGAGCCACCATCTGAACAATGGTTAACTTTGTGGATAAGATGTAGTGTTAAGTTGTTATCTGCCTTATACATCAGACTTGGAGAGTTAGGTTTTCAAACCTTAATATATTCCTTTCCCTTACTATAGCAGGAGAACTATAAAATCCTATTTTGTCTTAAATAATTCTCTTATTACTCCATGTGTGTAACCTAACCTTCTCAGCCAAGCTATAGGGCAACAATCATATCAAAATAAATGATTCCACCTTTATCGGGTACAGAATGCATTTAAGCCACTGTTTCTGACATTAAGGAGGTTGTGTTAGAGAGACATATAGGTAATTTCCTTGCCAACAGTAAGTATTTGTTTGGCTTTTGTTTATTTGTTTCACTTGTTTCTTGTCTCTCATTGTCACTGGACTGTTACCTTCTATGGGGCATAGATCATGTTGTTCTGTTTCACCTGTAGCTCCTACCACAGGGCCTAGCACACAGTAGATGTTCAATAAATATTTGTTTAATAAATAAATTGCTTTACAAAACATTTTTGTAATTTTTGTTTAATAAATAAGTGACTAAACAAAAAAATTTGTTTAATAAATAAATGACTTTACAATATTTTTGAAAATAAGATGCATATTCAAATATCTAAAAGCCTGACATAAGTAATTAGTGCCTTATAACCACATTGTTTAGACTTTTCTCCACTTATATAAAACTGATCTGCCTAAGAAAGAACTAAACCAATCCTTTGGAAACTCTTACAACAAATGGAAGGAGTGAGAATAATTCTTAACTCATTCTATGAGGTCAGTATTACCCTGATACCAAAACCAGGCAAATCAATTACTAAAAAGAAAGAACACTACAGACAAATAGGCCTTGAGTGAGAACAATTCTTAACTCATTCTATGAGGTCAGTATTACCCTGATACCAAAACCAGGCAAATCAATTACTAAAAAAGAAAGAAAAGTACAGACCAATAGGCCTTATGAATACAGACACAAAAACTCTCCACACAATGTGAGCAGACCAAATCCAACAATGTGTAAAAAGGATTATATAGCATAAACAAGTGGGATTTATTCCAAGAAGACAGGTCAGTTCAATGTGTGAAAATCTATCAATGTAATATTCTATATTAATAAAGTCATGGAAAAAAACTTTACCTTAAGAATGCAGAAAAGCATTTGCCAAGATCCAACAATATCCTTTTGTGATAAAACACACACACATACATATATCACACTGAAGCCTTTCAACAAGTGGCTTTGGGACAACTGGATATCCACATTGAAAAGAAGTTGGGCCCCTTCCTTATATCATATACTTCAAAATGGAGGGATTAAAGACCTAAGAATAGAAGGAACTTCCTCACCTTGATAAACGGCACCTACAAAAACATAACGCTAACGTTATAATTTCTTCTAAGAACAGGAACAATACAAGGCTATCTGCTGTCACTACTTCTATTCATTGTTGTACTGGAGATTCAATCCAGAGCAATTAGGCAAAACAAAAAAATAAAAGGTATCCAGGTTGGAAAAGAAGACATAAGACTATCTCTATTTGCAAATGACCTTGCCTTGCTTATTGAAAAGCCTGAAGAATCTACAAAACAGCTATCAGAACTAATAAACAAGTTCAGTGAGGTTGCAGAGTGTAAGATCAATACACAAAAATCGGCTGTATATCTATACACTAGTAACAAACAATCTGAAAATGGAATTAAGAAAGTAATTTCACATACAGTAACATCACAAAATAAATAATTTAACAACTATTTAACAAATAAAAGGGCAAGACTACATACTAAAAGCTACAACCATGCTGGAAGAAATTAAACGAGACTTTAAGAAAAAGATATTCTGTGTTCATGAATTAGAAGACTTAATACAGTTGACCCCTAAACGATATGGGTTGGAACTGCATACATCCACTTAAACACAGATATTTTTCAATAAAACATATGTGTTACACTGAGTGTGTCTGCCTCACCGGCCTCCCCACTTCCACCCTCTCCACCTCTTCCACCTCTGCTGCCCCTGAGACGGCAAGATCAACCCCTCTTCCTCCTTCTCTTCCTCAACCTACTCAACATGAAAATGATCTTTATGGTGATCCACTTCCACTTAATGAATAGTAAATAGATTTTCTTCTCCTTAAACAATTGTCTTAATAACATTTTCTTTTCTCTAGCTTACTTCATTTTAAAAATACACTATATAATACATATAACATACGACATGTGAGTTAATAGAGTGCTTATGTTATCCATAAGGCCTCCAGTCAACAGTAGACTATAGTAGTTAAGTTGAGAGAGGGTCAAAAGTTATACATGGATTTTCTACTGTGTTGGGGGTCGGTGATCCTAACCCTCACCTTGTTCGGGGTCAACTATATCGTTAAGATGACAATATAGGCCGGACGCTGTGGCTCATGCCTGTAATCCCAGCACTTTGGGAGGCCGAGGTGGGGTGATCACAAGGTCAAGAGATGGAGACCATCCTGGCTAACATGGTGAAATCCCGTCTCCGCTGAAAATACAAAAATTTAGCCAGGTATGGTGGTGGGCACCTATAGTCCCAGCTACTCAGGAGGCTGTGGCAGGATAACTGCTTGAACCCGGGAGGCAGGGATTGCAGTGAGCCGAGATTGCACCACTGCACTCCAGCCTGGGCGACAGAGTGAGACTTCAAAAAAAAAAAGAAGAAGAAATTTAGAAGCTATGGCAAATTTCATACAGAAACTGCAAGAGACACAGAATAGCCAAAACAATCTTGAAAAAATAACAAAGTGAGAGGACTCACACTGTTACAAAACTTGATATAAAGGTATGGAAATCAAGAGTGTATGGTACCACTAGACATACAGATGAAAGGAATAGAATTGAGAGTCTAGAAATAAGCCCACATGTTTATGGTCAATTGATTGTTGACAAGGGTACCAAGACAATTCATTGAGGGAAAAAAAAGCCTTTCAACAGCTGACTTTGGGACAACTGGGTATCCACATGCAAAAGAACGAAGTTGGGCCCCTACCTCATACCATATACCTCAAAATGGATGTACCAAAGACCTAGATATAAGAGCTAAAACTATATAACTCTTAGAAGAAAACATAGGTGTAACTCTTTATAACCTAGGATTAGACAATGGTTTCTCAGACATGACACCAAACACACAAGCAATAACAAGAAATAACAGGCAAATTAGACTTCATTGAAATTTAAAACTTTTGTGCATCAAAGGACATTATCAATAAAGTGAAAAAAATAAATAATCCACAGAATGGGAGAAAATATTTGTGAATCGTATAACTGACAAGGAACTTAGATCTAGAAAATATAAAGAACATGTGCAACTAAACAGTAAAAGTATAAATAACTCAATTAGCAATAGGCAAAAGATTTGAATAGATAATCCTCCAAAGCAGATATGGAAATGGAAATAAATAGATGTTTAATATCACCACCCACTGGGGAAATGCAAATCAAAATCACAATGAGATATCACTTCATGCCCACTAAGATGGCTATAATCAAAAATCCAGAAAATAATGAGTGTTAGTGAGGATGTAAAGTACTGAAATCCCCATACATGGCTGGTGGGAGTGTAATATGCTACCTACACTTTGGAAAACAGTTTGTTAGTGCCCCAGAAAGTTAAGTGTAACAGTTACCACATAACTCAGCAATTCCACTCCCAGGCAGATACCCAAGAGAATAGAAAACACCTCCACAAAAAGCATGAATATTCATAGCAGCACTTTTCCTAACAGCCAAAAAGTCAAAACAACCAAAACACCCATCAATCAGTGAATGAAGAAAATATGATATATACATACAGTGGAACATGATTCAGTCATAAAAATGAATGAAATGCTGATACACGCCACAACATGGATAAACCTTGAAAACACTGTGTTAAGTGAAAGAAGCCAGGCATAAAAGGTCACATAGTGTATTGTTCCACTTACTATATATGAAATATCCAGAATAAGCAATTCATAGAGACAGAAAGTACCTTAGTGATTTCCAGGAACTTGCAGAGAGAAAACTATGTGTGGCTGCTAATAATTACTGAGTTTCTTTTTGGGGTAATAAAAATAGTCTGAAATTAAGTAGGGCTAATGGTTGCACAACTTTGGGAAACTACTAGAAACCACTGAATTGTACAATTTTGAAGTGTAAATTTTATGATATATAAATTACATCTAAATTTAAATAAAAGCTCACATTTTAAAAAACCTCCCCTTCACAACTGTTCCTCTCCTACTTTATAAAAGAATGGCATCTCTCAACCATCCTATTTTTTTACAGTGCACTTCCCAGGATGCACTGCCAAACAAGCAATGCTTCAAAATATTGGTGTCTCGATAAAGTTAATGACTCTAATAAATCCTTTGATAAGAAAGTAGGTTTCCAATTTTTCATTATCAATAAAATTGCAGGAAAAACTAATCATGTTGCCAATATTCAAATAAAAATAATTTTTGATTATATACCACAATATGATTTTTAACACGACTCAAAATGATTTCAAGAAACTGAGTAACACTGCTATTTAAAAATTTCTTTTTCTTACCCATTTATATGAGCAAATTTTCTCAAAATTTTTCATCTTTAACAATGAAAAGAAAAAAACAAAATTGATGCTGAAGGCTTTCTCATTCTGGTAATATTTTTCCACAACATATGAACTGAAAGCTGTATCCCTTTCACTAATAGATGTGTTTCCAATAAATTTTACTCTTTATGTTGAATAATAGTTTCTTAAACTTTGAAATATATTATTATTTTTGATCAATTGAGTGTAATAGGTATATGTAATATTAACTCAATCTAGAATAAATATTTTAATGCTTCAAGGCTTATGGTTACAGGAAATTTAAAAATTAATAAAATAAATTTATATGCATATTTTTGTGACAGAAAATCATGATTGAATAATCAATAAAAGACTTTACATCATAACAATATTAAAATTCTATGGGAGAAATGAAACATAAATGTAACTTCTAAGAGAATAGTAGCAATATAAAATTCTAATTGTTAAAGTAATGCTTGTTCCTATATTTTTAAATAAAATTTGGATTGTATTAGGGATATAAAAAGGTAAAGCAAAAACATTTATTAAAACTTTTTATTATGAAAAAATTTAAGCATAAAAATGCTCTTAGCCTGAGACAGGTTTGGGCTAAGACTATATGTGTTTAGAAATTATCATAAGGGCTCAATGCAGGTAGTTTATTTTAGGAAGAAATTCTAAGAAACAGGAGAAGGACACCAGGAAGACTGTGACAGGAAAGGAGTAAATACCCATCTAATAATATATTATCAAGCTGATCACACTGTGGGAACTGAGGGTGCAATTATTCTAGGGATTGTCTAAGGGGCTGTGTGAGATATCCTTCAGAATTGTCCAGTAGCTCCTTCTCCCCACAAGTCAGCACCAAGGGGTGCTAATTTCCTCATACTTTCAAAATATATTGCTGCATCATAATGATGGTAGGTTTCTACAGATGTCCCATGAGGCAGGAGAGATACTTGGAGTAGCTGAGGCTAGATATTGATCCAGGCGTGACTACAGCTTTGACTGAGTGGACCCAAAGCCTGTATAGTAGGCATAGAAGTCATCCAATGTATAAACTAAAGGAAAACAAGTGATATAATGAACACCAGCATGCCCAGCATCCAGCAACGACAGTTATTTTGCTTCATCTATACCTCCACCTATATCCTTAATGCATACTGTTTTGAAATAAATACCAATGATCATGCTATTTCAATTATATATATAGATATAATTCAATTATATATATATATACATATATATATATAATTACATTTTTTTTTCAATAGGACTGTCTAAAAGACAAGGACTCTTTCCAAATATAATCCCAATCATGGCAGTGTTAGGAGATTTTATTTTCTATGGCCTCTAGAAGTAATATATTATTTGTAATAATTTTTAAATTTTTCTCTTCTAGAATTTCTGAGACTAACAATCCAAACTAATTAAAAGCTAGTCCCTTAAAATGGAATCTCTACTTCTGACCTTAGTTTGACTTGGCCTGTTAGCTCCAGAGAAGAAAGAAGGCACAAAAATAAACAATTTAAACAACAAAAGCAAAAAACGATGACAATAGACACTTGGAAGAAAATAGATACTCGAAAGGGAAGAAATAGAAAAAAACAAAGCACCATAGACCACATTCCCATTTTTTCCCCCAAAAAGCACTTGAATGTTTTTCGTGATTATTTTCAGCCAAATCCCAATATTTAGGAATTATTGTTGAATTTTTTTTTTTTTTTTTGTTACCCACTTGAGATGCCTTTTAGCCTTCCAGTTCTGATTCAAGGGAACATCTCTGCATATGTACTCAAAATAAAATATAATCAAATTAATTTTAATGAATTGTGATGCATTCTGAGATTTTTCTGATGTTTTGTTGACATATATTTGACTTTTGCTTTCTCTATCAAGCCTCAAGCTTCCCCTGGAGATGTCCAACTACCTATTAGGGATGAGAATATGCATGTAATACAAGTTTAGAACCCACTAATACTCCATAGGGATAGGATTGCAAACCAACTTGAATCTTCTGGTGTTCAACTTTGTTTATTCTTGGCAAAGTTCAAAAACTTAACAGGGCTCAAAAGATTTCTTGGACATGGGCTTCAAGAGAAAGCATTTTGATGAGTAAAGCATAAATGAACCAGAACCCATATGGATCAAATTTTTCTTAAAATGCACGTGGGTTTAATAATTAATGGAAAAAGTGCTGCTAGTATGTATTTTGGGTTTTATCAGACCCCAAACATTTGAAAAAAATAGTTTGATAGGTTCAAAGAACCCAAACTTTGATTTGATGCACCCACATTAATCTCTCTTGATGTTGAATAAAAATGGGAACTATTTAGATGTAATAGAAAGCAGAAACAGAACTTGTTCAAAAATTATGTGAATGAAAGAAAATAACAATTCTACAAAGTTCATCTTTGTTCATATTTGTTTTATTAAATCTCCTTTTGGGAATTTCCAACAATCTCTTAACTATACCCTAGTTCAACACATTAAGAGTCTTGAAAAAAAATTACTGATTGCAGTTGAAAAAGAATAACTGAATGAAATCCTTTGAGATGTACAATGTATCATGAAATTTTTAAATTATTTGCAAATGTTTCAACTACAATCAATAAATCCCTAAATTTATAGAATAAATTGTGATAAGTAAGGAATGATACTATGTATTTAGAAGTTTCTGGAAGCTGTGTTTTTGAATTCATAGTAGAGCTGCTCTGTATCTGAGTAAAATTTAATGTTTACCTCTTTTCCACTGAGAGTGTTACATTCAGTCATAGGGGCATTTTCTCAGCAAAGCCTGAACATTTAGACTTTATGTGATTTTAGAATGTTTATATCTCAAGGAACTACTATAACTTTGAAAAAAAGTTATCTAATTTCTATGGAGTATGTGAACCTTTTACAATTCTTAAATCATTAAAGATAGCATTGTTTTTTCCTTATGTGGGCTTGAGAGTTACTATATAGAAAATAATAATCAATGCATTTTTCAGACAACAAATGTGGAAACTTAACATAACTTTCAGCTAAATATGACTAGGATACATCAGACTAATAAAATTAATTCTGAATTATCTCATGCTTTAGCCCCTTAAGCAGCTACTGAATTTTGTCTCACAAATATTTTATGCTTCATTTAAATTCCACAACAAAATAATGGTCTCTCCTTTTCATTTACATCTGTGTATCTGTAAAAAGTGGCTGAAAGACAATAATTTAATGTTACATCAAAATACCCCGAACTGAAAGAACTGTCCAAATAAAGTACTTTAATTATGTGACAAAAATAAATGAAAATGTAGTTTTGTCATTACCGTTTTAAAAAATGAAAAGCAGAGAAGGAAGAAAATGACCATGTTTCTTAATAGAAGCAAAGCTTGATGTCTTGGGAAGAGCTTATATTTAGGTATTTTTTTCTGCCACTTTTTCTGGCATGAGGACCACAAGTTAGCGTGATGAGCCTTAAGAAGGAATTCCTTGGAAAAGAATTCCCTGAAGATGGAGGAAGCACCAGACTCCATGAATAAGGTAACACTGAGTTCCAACCAAAAACAGTTGCTTGGAACCATTTATGGAGGAGCCATAAATGGAATTGAATGCTGTCTCCACTCCTGCTATTCTTTCTCCTCGTGCTCCTGCACACACACACAAAACTATTGTAGAAGGCAGCCGTGTAAATTGCCAGAAACCCAGCAAAGCCATATAAGTGATATGACCCTTTATGATAAGCATTTATTTATATTCAGCGAAGTTGGTTACTGACAATTTGGTCATTAATTTGCTGTTTATAAATCGTATTTTCCATGTGTAGTAACCACAAGACTTTGACATTCACGGTGGTGTTGAAAGAAACAAGTTTATTAAGGAAGGCAACGGGGAAAAAAGATTGGTCCTTTAAAGTTCACAAAATTGCTCATGTCAGCCACTAAGTAAAATTCTGCCCTTGAAAAATAGCAAAATGCTAGTGTATGGGAAAGGGACTAGAACATGCCGTGTGTATTCACTTCACATGTGAAAGGGAATCAGACCATCAAAGAAAAGTCTAAGTATTCCAACCCCTAAAGAAACATAATCCGGAGTTTATATCAGATGGTTTATGGGAGTTTATTGGAATATACAACAGGGTTCATGTCGTGTGTCACGAGGTGAAGCCTGTTCGTGGGTGATTTACAAGCCGCATGTGCCAGCGTTACTGTAATTTATAGAACGCAGATGGTCCTGGGGTGCCCTGCTGACTTGTAGCTGAATCAGGACCTAAGACCCCTGTGTCATCTGTTCTGAGTACCTCAGGCTCACTTCCCAAAATTACGCAGTGACGTATTCCTGTTCTCAACTGGAAGATTCCAGAGACCCTTACCTTGTAATAAATGCAGCTTAAAGAATGTGTGACTGCAGAGATGTGGGGAAAGATTTAGGCTAGAAAGACACATAAAATTTTCCCCACTCTGGCCGAAGAAAGAGGTTCTCAGTGTCTTAACTTCCTTTGGGTAATTTCAGTTGATCGATTTGTCACTATTATATTGGTAATAGAGAAACAATATGCTGCATTCCTCTTTTTAAATTTTTTTTATTTTTTTAATTGACATAATTGTATGTATTTTGGGGGTACCTCATGATGTTTCAGGACATGTATAGAGATCAGGTCAGGGTAACCGGCACATCCATCATCTTAATCATTTATCATTTCTTTGCATTGGGAACGTTCAATATCCTCCTTCTTGCTATTTGAAACTGTATAATATAGAGATTACTATAGTCCTCCTACAGTGATATAGAACACTAGACTTTAGTCATCCTATCCGGCTGAGTTTTGTATCCTTTAACAAATCTCTCTCTATCCTCCCCTTTCTCCTAACCTTCCCAGCCTCTAGTATCCTCTGTCTACTTTTTACTTCTACGAGATCATCTATTTTTACCTTCCACATATAAGTGAGAAAATGCAGTGTTTAAATTTCTCTTTCTATATTATTTCACTTAACATAATGTCCTCCAGTACCATCCATGTTGCTGAAAATAACAGGATTTTCTTTCTTTTTATGGCTGAATAGTGTTCCATTGTGTGTGTGTGTGTGCGTATCACATTTTCATCATTCAGTCATCTGTTGTGGAACACCTAGGTTGAATCCCTATCTTGGCTATTGTGACTAGTGCTACAATAAATATGGGGGTGCAGATGTCTTGATATACTGATTTCCTTACTTTTGGATAAATGCCCAGTAGTGGAGTTGCTGGATCATGTGGTAGTTTTATTTGTAGTTTTTTGAGGAAACTCCCCAATGCTCGCCAGAGTGGCTGTACTAGTCTACATTCTCACCAATAGTGCATGAGGTCCTTTTCTCTGCATCCTCACCAGCATTTGTTCTTTTATGTCTTTTATAATAATAGCCATCCTGAGGTGAGATATTAATTCATTGTGGGTTTTTGATTTGCATTTCCCTGGTGATTAATGATGTTGAGCATTTAAAAATATTTCTTGGCCATTTGTATGTCTTCTTTAGAGAAATATCTACTCAGGTCATTTTCCCATTTTTTAAATCGATTGTTTATGTCTTTGCTGTTGAGATGTTTGAGTTTCTTGTATATTCTGGATATGAATCCTGTCAGTGGAAAACTTTGCAAATATTTTCTCCCATCCTCTAGATTATCTTTTCACTCCGTTGACTGCATTCAGTTCTGGATGTGTCAAAACTGTCTCTGCTACCTCCCCAGGCCAAAAAATAAAAAAGGAAAAGAGGAAGACTAGGCTATTTTTAAATTTTTTGCCTGTTTCAGATGTAAACTACCAAAAAGCCCTCACCCGTAGCCACCTTCAAAACTTTTATATAATTATGTCTTTATTACAAATCCTTTTCATAACCCACCAGGGACGTGGTTCAGAAAGATGGTGTAATAATGTGAGCCGGATGTTTACAGAATCAAATGTAAATGGATTGACCTCTTTAAAAGATTGTTTTATCAGAACTTGAATTCACAAATTCAGGCACTCTTGTTGGTTTTGAACTCTTTTTCAGTACTTCCATTTGAAGTTTCTAGCACTCCTCATTCTGGTGCTCACATATTTCATGGTGTGTTTGAACCTCTGTTGGCCAAGGGGCAGTTACAGAAGAAAGGACCCTTGAAGCTCCAGTTGTGCTGCTCCCACATCTCCCTTTGAGTCATTCATTGAGAAACTGAGTTGAACAATCCGGCAATTATAAACATATGCCTTAATAACATGTTCCAGTACCCTTGCACACTGCCACCAAGTGCTCTTAATTCCTCCCTGCTGGTGAACCCTTTCAGCTCTCGGGATGGCAGAAAGGACAAGAAAAGTATTTCTAGTACATCTTTTCATAATTCAGCAGGCTATGCAGTACCTCACCTCTAGATCAGCACTGCCCAATAGAAATATAGCATGAGTCCCATGTCCAATTCTAAATGTTATGTAGTCATTCTAAAAAAAAAAGTAAACAGGTGAAATTTTATATATATATATGTATATATATTTACACAACCCAATATATTCAAAATAATATCACTTGTCAAGCAATCAATATAGAAAGTATCACTGAGCTATTTCTTATATTCCGTTTTGTACTGCATCTTCAATATCTGACATGTATTTTAAACTTATTTACAGCATGTCTTCATTGCGACTGACCACAGTTCGAGTGCTCCATAGCCACATGTGGCCGGTAGGTACCATATTGGATGTCACATTTCATACAGTTTCCCCTCTCCTCTGATCAAATTGATCTGGAAAACCCAAAGCAGGTAACAACTCTTGTGACTTTTTCCATAAGAGGTAGCCATTAATGCAGGTTTAACTACATTAAAAAGCAAATGTGTACATAGTGTGTATGTATATATTGTTTTCTGATCAAGTAAAGTAAAAGAAAAAGTCTGAGAGGAGAAACAGAAGGAGAGCTGTAATGGAAATAAAATTGACAGCCTCTCAAAACTCAGGTGGCACTTTCCTTTTTCAGTTAATTACGGTTTTAATTACATGGCTTCTTGCGACTCCTTGATACCTAATAAACCAGACTCTGTGGGGCAGCCAAGTTGGGTTTTGCTTGAACTGCAGGTGTAAGACTCAGCACGAAACATAAATCAACGTCTTAAACACGTTCCCAGGGTGTGTTCAAGCTTTTTCTTCCGTTTGCTTGTAAAATCACATCTTTTCACCATTGTTGGTAAAGAAATGATTGAAGCAGCTATGGGCTGAATAATAGCTTTGTGTTTTTGACTCACTTGGCCTGGCATAAAACATTTTGCCTCAGATGAAATAGAATAGCAGAATGCAAGATGTGTGTGTGTGTTTTTTTCCCCGCTTTCTTCAGTCTTATGAATATGTATACTCCTAGATATTGACCATTTCATTTAGAAAAGTAAATACATGTTAGGGAAAACAAAAACGAAGGCCCTGGGATTTCCAGCTTGAGCATTTGGAACCCATAAGATGATGGGAGTTGTATTTATTCTAAGAAAGTGCTGTGCGAGGTCAATCAAGTTCAAACACAGCCGAGTGTGTGCCGACTTTGCACACATGGTGGCATGGGGGCTCTACTGCAGTGGAAAACAGGGAGGGAGGAAAGTATTCCCAAAGTTCTCATTGGCTGGAAACCCAGCAGCATCTGATGGCACTATGAGCAGCTTGCAATTTAGCCTCAGCAGCAGGAAAATCTGCAGTTGATCAGCTCTGCCATAACTAGTAAATGTCACCATGGTAAACGTGGATTTCAGTGGAAGGTTTTGCAGTGCCTAGTGATAATTCTGCCAGTTCTCTTCCCCTCCCTCCTCCATCTATAAAGAAAAAGTGCGACATATGGTATTTGCATGTTATCACAAAATATGAGATACCGGGTGAAATAAATTACGTGTGAAGGGGGTTTAGCCCATAATTTTCCAGTAATTTCAAAAACATGAAAATGACTTGAAGTAGAAGAGAAGGCCTTTCTCCTTGGGGAGAACTTCAAAACACATCACATGTTATATAAACACAAATGCATTTACCTTGTCTGGGCCTCCCTTTTTTCTCATTGGAATCCTGGCTAATTGTCAATGATGTCTGTGTTCTAACAAGAAGTTTGTTTTTCAGACATGAATTATTTCAATTCAAGCTCTCTCACAGTGAAGTTCTGCAGTGAGTAAGAAGGTTTGCGGGAGAGGGCAAGTGGGGGAGGGCTGGAAAGGGAAGGAAGTTGCTGCATATGAATCATGGTCTTTCTATGAAAGAAGATCCAAAGTTGGTTCATGACCTGTCACTCCTCTCAAGTTTTCATCAATAATGCTAAGTCCTAAAAAGATGTCTTTGTCTTGTCTCCAGAAATCTCCATTTGTTCTGCTTCTCCCATCAACTTTCACAGTCCTATGCAGATGCCTGGAGATGCAGGGATCAAACTCATAGACCCAGGATAGAAGGCGTGGTGAAACTCTTAGAAAACCCTCATGTCTAGCTCCTACTGGCCCCTTGACCATTGATACATTTTGAAAAATATGTACAGGAAGTGTCTATACTCACCGGGGCAGGCAGTCACATTTTTCATATATTAACAATAGAGAACAAGAAGCTAGCATTTGCAGGATATTCTTGTGATGGCAGCCATTGGATTTAGTAAACGTGTTTCATTCACCAACATCCTTTATTTAAAATAAGTTCTCATGACTGTGCACAATAGTAACAAGTATTTGCTGTGTCTGCTCTACTGTAAACTCCAGGGGACTGATGAATTCCCCTGAGCACCTAGCATACAGTTGGTGTCCAATAACTACTGGTTGAACAAATAATGAATTGAAATGGAATTAGACTTTTCCATCTTGTCTGGACAGGTGAGAATGCAGTGAGGATTTCTGAATCCCATTTCAGAGTTGAGTTAGGACCTGGGAACACTGAGTCCAGTTGCACAGAATTAAAATGCTCATCAAATTGTGGGAAAAGGTTGGTGGAATCCAACTTAAACCTTCCCTGAATTCCTCAGCCCTCCTTCTCAGGCAGTGCTCCTGGCCAACTAGGAATTCCAAGGAGATCATTGGCCCTTTAATGACAGACATCTTCCCTGAGGCAGTGGGCTGTGGAGGAACTATGTGGAAAAGGTGGAGGAAGATGATTATTAAGAAAAATGCCCCATAGTAATCACCCCTTGAGAGCTTAGAAAGCACTTTCACAGACCTTTTTTCAGTTAATTTGCATAACACTCGTGTGATGAACATCATCATCTTCATTTTACAGGTGAGAAAACTGAGGCTCAGAGAAATAAAATGTCTTGCCTAAGATCATGATGCCAAGAAATGATAGACCCTAGACTGATACTCAAGTTCTGAAACCAAAAAGACTAAGTTCTTTTATAAGTAGTATTTTTAAGTGAAGATGTAATATATATGATTGTTTTTTAAAAAAATCAATTAGTAAAAATGTCTTTGTCTCAATCAGAACTCTAATTTCCTTCCCAAGATAATTACTGTATACAGAAATATAAGCTCAGCTACACATAAACATACATACACACACACACACACACAATGATTGGGGCATAATACTATGTTCTTCTAAGCAAAGCTTTCTTCACATAACCTATAGCTTGATGAACATTTATGTAAACATTTCTATCACAAATGGAGCTATGCCATTGTCCTAATGCTGCAATATAATGTATTTTACCATTTACCCATTGGTAGGTGTTTAAGTTGTTTCTAGGGCTCTGTTGTTGCAAAGAATGCTGAAATGAATATCCATGTACATGACACTATTTTCTTACAAGAGTCTTAATAACGTGATTGTAATTAACTCTTCATTGGGCATGAATGCGCCAGATTGTTTATAAACAAACAAACATAAATACACACACATATACAATCAGCAACCTTTTTCCCTTCTTACATATTAATTCATAGACAAATACCAGATTAGCCATTGCTGTCCATTCCTTTGTTTTCATCTTTTACAGCTTAAATATTTTTAGGTAAGGCCTTTCATATAGCATTGTTGTCATTATTGTGTTTTGTTTGTATAAACTGAAGGAAAGAAGGAAGGAATGAATTAATCAGCAAAAAGAGGGAGAAGGGGGAAAGGAAAGAGCAAGGAAGAAGAAAAAATCTAGTTAAAATTAATAATCAATTGTTTAAACATACTTTCAGAATAAAAATTAAAAGCTGTAACTACATGTATTAATTTTCTTTTCTGCCATAATTTATACTACAGTGTTTTATTATGTTGATTACTAGGAAGAAATAAAAGGACCTCACCAATAATTAATTAATTGTGCAATTAAAATCACACACCTGAATCTTTCACAAATGTTTAAATAAATCATTTTTAAGAGAATTAGTATATGGTTTTTTTCCCAAATGTTCCAAAGGCAAATAAATGTGTTAATTAGCATACTTTAGGACCTGAGCTATACTTAGTTCTCCTTCTTATAATTTTGCCTTTTATTTCCAACTCTAAAATTCCTTGGGTAGAAAAGGTCAAACCTGGCTTGGTACCAACAATTAATGTTAGGAGAAAGTAACCACATATTTTGTGAATCTGTAATTAAATTTAAACTGCAAATAGGCCATATATTATTTGCATGAATTGAGAGTCTATCAAAGTAAAAACTAGAAGAAAAACGACCTGCTGAAATAACAATGAACACATTTTGAAATCTCTAGGAACACCTTTTGACATGTATTATCTCAAGTAATCCTCACAGTACCTCTGCGGGGAAAGTCCTGTTTGTCATTCCCATTTACAAGTAAGAAAAATAAGATGGAGCAATTGCTTAAATTTTCACAGCTAGTGAGTTGCAGAAGGAGGTAACACTGCAATCTAAAAACTCTGAATCCCATGTATGCTCTTTTCACAACAACTCTTTTCTCCCAGGAAGTGAGGATTTTGATGTCGGAAAAGAGTTTAAGAAAGAGATGCCAAGGAAGGCAAACAGGGAATGTTCTTATAACGTAGAAAGAGTCTGTAAGAAATTACTTGATGAGCTATGGAAACCCAGTGAGTATGTGTTTGGAATAACATGGGAAGGATAAAGAGCTATGAAGCTGTGAAATAAAATTTATTTTTCTGGTGAAACAAACTGAAACTGGGCCACGTTAGCAAAAAGTATTTGATGGCATGACAGAGTGAAGGGAAAACACCAGCAGATGAGATCTGCTGCCCAGAGTGCCAAAGAGCAGCAAAGTGCTGAGGAATAATAAGTAAGCCACGGATAGGAGGACGCCTTGTTAGTTTACAGCAATGCAAAGGGCTATTTCCTTCCAGTATCATTTCATTAAAAAGAACAACAACTGGGTTGTTATCAGAACAGAAGTTGCATAACAATTACAGTAAGTCCTCACTTAACAATACTCATATGTTTTGGAAACTGCAATATTAAGCAAAACCAATTTTACTATGGGCTAATGGATATAAACAAGAATTAAGTTCCTACAGCCTATTTCTGGTTCTCAAAATATCACCAAACTTCTAAAAAAGTCCAAACCAAAACACTTCTAATGTTAAACAGTGAAATACATGTGAGATGTATGTACTTAAGAAAGACTGGGCGTGGTTCCAAGATGGCCGAATAGGAACAGCTCCAAGCTACAGCTCCCAGCATGAGCAACACAGAAGATGGATGATTGCTGCATTTCCAACTGAGGGACCAGGTTCATCTCACTGGGGCGTGTCAGACAGTGGGTGCAGGACAGTGGGTGCAGCCCACCGAGCAAGAGCAGAAGCAGGGCGAGGCATTGCCTCACCTGGAAAGCATAAGAGGTGAGGGAATACCCTTTCCTAGCAAAAGGGAAACCATGACACACAGTACCTGGAAAATCAGGTCACTCCCACCCTAATACTGCACTTTTCCAAGGGTCTTAGCAAACGGCATATCAGGAGATTATATCCCGCACCTGGCTTGGAGGGTCCCATGCCCACAGGGCCTCCCTCATTGCTAGCACAGCAGTCTGAGATCTAACTGCAAGGCAGCAGCCAGGCTGGGAGAGGGGCACCTGCCATTGCTGAGGCTTGAGTAGGTAAACAAAGCCATTGGGAAGGTCAAAATGTGTGGAGCCCACCACAGCTCAAAGAGGCCTGCCTGCCTCTGTAGACTCCACCTCTTGGGACAGGGCATATGCAAACAAAAGGCAGCAGAAACCTCTGCAGATTTAAATATCCCTGTTTGACAGCTTTGAGGAGAGTAATGGTTCTCCCAGCATGGAGTTTGAGATCTCAGAACGGACAGACTGCTTCCTCAAGTGGGTCCCTGACCCATAACTAGCCTAACTGGGAGACACCCCCCAGTAGGGGCAGACTGACATCTCACACGGCTGGGTACCCCTCTGAGATGAAGCTTCCAGAGGAACGATCAGGCAGCAACATTTGCTGTTCAGCAATATTCACTCTTCTGCAGCCTCCGCTGCTGACACCCAGGCAAACAGGGTCTAGAGTGGACCTCCAGCAAACTCCAACAGACCTGCAGCCGAGGGTCCAGATTGTGAGAAGGAAAACTAATAAACAGAAAGGACATCCACACCAAAACCCCATCTGTACGTTACCATCATCAAAGACCAAAGGTAAATAAAACCACAAAGATGGGGAAAAAACAGAACAGAAAAACTGAAAATTCTAAAAATCAGAGTGCTTCTCCCCCTCCAAAGGAACGCAGCTCCTCGCCAGCAACAGAACAAAGCTGGACGGAGAATGACTTTGATGAGTTGAGAGAAGAAGGCTTCAGATGATCAAACTTCTCCAAGCTAAAGGAGGAAGTTCAAACCCATCGTAAAGAAGCTAAAAACCTTGAAAAGAGATTAGACGAATGACTAATTAGAAAAACCAATGTAGAAAAGTCCTTAAATGACCTGTTAGAGCTGAAAACCATGGCACGAGAACTACATGCCAAATGCACAAGCTTCAGTAACCGATTCGATCAACTGGAAGAAAGGGTATTAGTGGTTGAAGATCAAATGAATGAAATGAAGCGAGAAGAGAAGTTTACAGAAAAAAGAGTAAAAAGAAATGAACAAAGCCTCCAAGAAATATGGGACTATGTGAAAAGACCAAATCTACATCTGATTGGTGTAACTAAAGTGACGGGAAGAGTGGAACCAAGTTGGAAAACACTCTGCAGGATATTATCCAGGAGAACTTTCACAACCTGGCAAGGCAGGCCAACATTCAAATTCAGGAAATACAGAGAATACCACAAAGATACTCCTCGAGAAGAGCAACTCCAAGACACATAATTGTCAGATTCACCAAAGTTGAAATGAAGGAAAAAATATTAAGGGCAGCCAGAGAGAAAGGTCGGGTTACCCACAAAGGGAGGCCCATCAGACTAACAGCGGATCTCTCGGCATAAACTCTACAAGCCAGAAGAGAGTGGGGGCCAATATTCAACATTCTTAAAGAAAAGAATTTTCAACCCAGAATTTCATATCCAGCCAAACTAAGTTTCATCAGTGAAGGAGAAATAAAATCCTTTACAGACGAGCAAATGTTGAGAGATTTTGTCACCACCAGGCCTGCACTACAAGGGCTCCTGAAGGAAGCACTAAACATGGAAAGGAACAACCAGTACCAGCCATTGCAAAAACATGCCAAAATGTAAAGACCATCGCTGCTAGGAAGAAACTGCATCAACTAACAAGCAAAATAACCAGGGAGCATCATAATGACAGGATCAAATTCACACATAACAATATTAACCTTAAATTTAAATGGGCTAAATACTCCAATTAAAAGACACAGACTGGCAAATTGGATAAAGAGTCAAGACCCATCAGTGTGCTATATTCAGGAGACCCATCTTATATGCAGAGACACACAAAGGCTCAAAATAAAGGGATGGAGAAAGTCTAGCAAGCAAATGGAAAACAAAAAAAGGCAGGGGTTGCAATCCTAGTCTCTGATAAAAATAGACTTTAAATCAACAGAAATCAAAACAGACAAAGAAGGCCATTACATAATGGTAAAGGGATCAATGCAACAAGAAGAGCTAACTATCCTAAATATATATGCACCCAATACAGGAGCACCCAGATTCATAAAGCAAGTCCTTAGAGACTTACAAAGAGACTTAGACTCCCATACAATAATCATGGGAGACTTTAACACCCCACTGTCAACATTAAATAGATCAATGAGACAGAAAGTTAACAAGGATATCCAGGAATTGAACTCAACTCTGCACCAAACAGACGTAATAGACATCTACAGAACTCTCCACCCCCAATCAACAGGATATACATTCTTCTTAGCACCACATCGCACTTATTCCAAAATCGACCACATAGTTGGAGGTAAAGCACTCCTCAGCAAATGTAAAAGAACAGAAATTATAACACACTGTCTCTCAGACCACAGTGCAATCAAACCAGAACTCAGGACTAAGAAACTCACTCAAAACCCCTCAACTACATGGAAACTGAACAACCCGCTCCTGAATGACTACTGGGTACATAACGAAATGAAGGCAGAAATAAAGATATTCTTTGAAACCAATGAGAACAAAGACACAACATACCATAATCTCTGGGACACATTTAAAGCAGCATGTAGAGGGAAATTTATAGCACTAAATGCCCACAAGAGAAAGCAGGAAAGATCTAAAATTGACACCCTAACATCACAATTAAAACAACTAGAGAAGCAAGAGCAAACACATTCAAAAGCTAGCAGAAGGCAAGAAATAACTAAGATCAGAGCAGAACTGAAGGAGATAGAGATACAAAAAGCCCTTCAAAAAATCAATGAATCCAGGAGCTGATTTTTTGAAAAGATTAACAAAATTGATAGACTGCTGGCAAGACTGATAAGAAAAGAGAGAAGAATCAAATAGACGCAATAAAAAATGATAAAGGGGATATCACCACCAATCCCACAGAAATAAAAACTACCATCAGAGAATACTATAAACACCTCTATGCAAATAAACTAGAAACCTAGAAGAAATGGATACATTCCTGGACACATATACTCTCCCAAGACTAAACCAGGAAGAAGTTGAATCCCTGAATAGATCAATAACAGGCTCTGAAATTGAGGCAATAATTAATAGCCTACCAACCAAAAAAGTCCAGGACCAGATGGATTCACAGCCAAATTCTACCAGAGGTACAAGAAGGAGCTGGTACCATTCCTTCTGAAACTATTCCAATCAATAGAAAAAGAGGGAATCCTCCCTAACTCATTTTATGAGGCCAACATCATCCTGATACCAAAGCCTGACAGAGACACAACAAAAAAAGTAGAATTTTAGACCAACATCCGTGATGAACATCGATGCAAAAATCCTCAATAAAATGCTGGCAAACCTAATCCAGCAGCACATCAAAAAGCTTATCCATCATGATCAAGTGGGCTTCATCCCTGGGATGCAAGGCTGGTTCAACATACACCAATCAATAAACGTAATACAGCATATAAACAGAACCAAAGACAAAACCCCCAAGATTATCTCAATTGATGCAGAAAAGGCCTTTGACAAAATTCCACAGCCCTTCATGCTAAAAACGCTCAATAAATTCGGTATTGATGGAACATATCTCAAAATAATAAGAGCTACTTATGACAAACCCACAGCCAATATCATACTGAATGGGCAAAAACTGGAAGCATTCCCCTTGAAAACTGGCACAAGACAGGGATGCCCTCTCTTACCACTCCTATTCAACATAGTGTTGGAAGTGCTGGCCAGGGCAATTAGACAAAAGAAAGAAATAAAGGGTATTCAATTAGGAAAAGAGGAAGTCAAATTGTCCCTCTTTGCAGATGACATGATTGTATATTTAGAAAACCCCATTGTCTCAGCCCCAAATCTCCTTAAGCTGGTAAGCAACTTCAACAAAATCTCAGGATACAAAATCAATGTGCAAAAATCACAAGCATTCTTATACATCAATAACAGACAAACAGAGAGCCAAATCATGAGTGAACTCCCATTCACATTTGCTTCAAATAGAACAAAATACCTAGGAATCCAACTTTTAAGAGATGTGAAGGACCTCTTCAAGGAGAATTTCAAACCACTGCTCAATGAAATAAAAGAGGATACAAACAAATGGAAGAACATTCCGTGCTCATGGTTAGGAAGAATCAATATCATGAAAATGGCCATACTGCCCAAGGTAATTTATAGATTCAATGCCATCCCCATTAAGCTACCAATGACTTTCTTCACAGAATTGGAAAAACTACTTTAAAGTTCATATGGAACCAAAAAAGAACACGCGTTGCCAAGACAATCCTAAGCCAAAAGAACAAAGCTGGAGGCATCACGCTACCTGACTTCAAACTATACTACAAGGCTACAGTAACCCAAACAGCATGGTACTGGTACCAAAGCAGAGATATAGACCAATGGAACAGAACAGAACCCTCAGAAATAATACCACACATCTACAACCATCTGATCTTTGACAAACCTGACAAAAACAAGAAATGGGGAAAGGATTCCCTCTTTAATAAATGGTGCTGGGAAAACTGGCTAGCCATAAGTAGAAAGCTGAAACTGGATCCCTTCCTTACACCTTATACAAAAATTAATTCAAGATGAATTAGAGACTTAAATGTTAGACCTAAAACCATAAAAAACCCTAGAAGAAAACCCAGGCAATACTATTCAGGGCATAGGCATGGGCAAGGACTTCATGTCTGAAACACCAAAAGCAATGGCAACAAAAGCCAAAATTGAGAAATAGGATCTAATTAAACTAAAGAGCTGCACAGCAAAAGAACTACCATCAGAGTGAACAGGCAACCTACGGAATGGGAGAAAAATTTTGCAATCTACTCATCTGACAAAGGGCTAATATCCAAAACCTACAAAGAATTCAAACAAATTTACAAGAAAAAAACAAACAACCCCATCAAAAAGTGGGCAAACGATATGAACAGACACTTCTCAAAAGAAGACATTTATGCAGCCAGCAGACACATGAAAAAATGCTCATCATCACTCACCATCAGAGAAATGCAAATCCAAACCACAATGAGATACCATCTCACACCAGTTAGAATGGCAATCATTAAAAAGTTAGGAAACAACAGGTGCTGGAGAGGATGTGGAGAAATAGAAACACTTTTACACTATTGGTGGGACTGTAAACTAGTTCAACCATTGTGGAAGACAGTGTGGTGATTCCTCAAGGATCTAGAACTAGAAATACCATTTGACCCAGCCATCCCATTACTGGGTATATACCCAAAGGATTATAAATCATGCTGCTATAAAGACACATGCGCATGTATGTTTATTGCAGCACTATTCACAATAGCAAAGACTTGGAACTAACCCAAATGTCCATCAATGATAGACTGGATTAAGAAAATGTGGCACATATATACCAGGGAATACTATGCAGCCATAAAAAAGGATGAGTTCCTGTCCTTTGTAGGGACATGGATGCAGCTGGAAACCATCATTCTCAGCAAACTATCACAAGACCAGAAAACCAAACACCACATGTTCTCACTCATAGGTGGGAATTAAACAATGAGAACACTTGGACACAGGAAGGGGAACATCACACACTGGGGCCTGTCGTGGGGTCGGGGGAGGTGGGAGGGATAGCATTAGGAGATATACCTAATGTAAATGACGAGTTAATGGGTGCAGCACACCAACATGACATATGTATACATATGTAACAAACCTGTACGTTGTGCACATGTACCCTAGAACTTAAAGTATAATAATAATTTAAAAAAAGAAAGATTAGTAGAAACAAGATAATTACCCAATTTTTTGGTGAATCAGTGAGTGACAGCAGTCCTAGTGATGGTGGATTGAATCAATAAATAAATGTTTGCAAAGGAAAAATTGTAAGGAGCACCTACTACCACTGTGCAGTTTACAAACAAACAAGAACAAATATGGCAGCCTTACTGAGCGCATTCAGAATGCATTGTTTACTGTGGTGCATTTGCATGATTGTTGTAGAAGTTATGAATTGTCATTTTACAATAATGTCTAGTCATTCAATCATTCATTCATTTACTCCCTCATTTTCCAACCCACTCATTTCAGTTCAGGGTCACCAGTGGTTGGACCCTATCCCAGCAGCTCAGGAGGCAGGGCAGAAATCAGTCCTGGAAAGGTCGCTATCCCATCCCAGTGCACTCACACACACACATCTCCACACTCCCTTACACTGGGACAATGTAGACATGCCCATTCACCTGACACACACATCTTTGGGATGTGGGAGGAAGCTGAGTACCCAGAGAAAACCCATGTAGACATACAGAAGACACGCAAACTGGACACAAACTGTGGCTTCGGCCAGGAAGTGATTTTTTCATCCACGTTATAACCAAAGGACATATAACAAAGTGTCATTCTTCAAGGAACTGATGTATAGGCATACCTCTGAGAAGTTTTAGGTTGAGTTCCAGACCACAGCAATAAAGCAAATATGACAATAAAGGAAGTTTACCACATTGAATTATTCTTCCTTTCAGGAAAGATGTCTCTAGCATGCAAAGCTGTTTAGTAGCATTTTACCCACAGCAGAACTTCTTTCAAAATTGGAGTCAATCCTTTCGAACCCTGCAACTGCTTTATCAACTAAGTTTATGTGATATTGTAAATCCTTTGTTACCATTTCAACAATATTCGCAGAATTTTTACCAGGAATAGAGTCCATCTCAAGGAAACAATTCCTCATCCATTCAAGTTTCATCAGGAGATTACAGAAATTCAATCACATGTTCAGGCTCTAATTCTAATTCTAGCACACTTGCTATTTCTACCACATCTGCAGTTACCTCCTCCACTGAAGTCTTGAATTCCTCAAAGTCATTCATGAAGGTTCAAATCAACTTCTCCCAAATTCCTGTTAATATTGGTATTTTGACCTCCACCTATGAATCACAAATGTTCTTAACAACATTTAGAATGGTAAGTCATTTCCAGCAGACTTTTAGTTTACTTTGCCCAGATCCATCAGAGGAATCACTATCTAAGGCAGTGATAGCCTTATGAAATGTATTTCTTACATAAAAAGACTTGAAAGTTAAAATTACTCCTTGATCCATGGGCTACAGAATAGATGTTGTGGTAACAGGCATGAAAACAACATTAATCTCCTTGTACATCCCCATCAGAGCTCTTGGATGACCAGCAGATGTGCTGTAATCTAGACTTTGTGGTTCCATTTATAGAGAACAGGCAGAGTAGATTTAGCATAATTCTGAAGGGCGATAGGATTTTCAAAATGGCAAATGAGCATTGGCTTCAACTGAAAGTCACCATCTGCATTATCCCCTAACAAGAGAGTCAGCCTGTCCTTTGAAGCTAGGCACTGGCTTCTCTCTAGCTAAGAAGGTCCTTAATGGCATCTTCCAATAGAAGGCTCTTTTGTCTACATTGAAAAGCTGTTGTTTAGTGTAGCCACTGTCATCAATGATCTTAGCTAGATCTCCTGGATAACTTGCTGCAGCTTCTGTATCAGCACTTGCTGCTTCACCTTGCACTTTTATGTTATAAAGATGATTTCTTTCCTTAAGTCTCATCAACCAACCTCTGCCAGCTTTGAAATTTTCTTCTGCAGCATCCTCACCCCTCTCAGGCTTCACAGAATTGAAGGGAGTTAGAGCCTTGCTCAGGAATAGGCTTTGGCTTAAGGGAGTGTCGTGGTTGGTTTGATCTTCTATCCAAATCATTCAAACTTTCTCCATATCAACAATAAGGCTGTTTTGCTTTCTTATGATTCATGTGTTCATTGGAGTAGAACCTTTAATTTCCTGCAAGAACATTTCCTTTGCATTGACAACTTGACTATTTGGCACAAGAGGCCTAGCCTTCAGCCTATCTTGACTTTCAACTTCCCTCCTCACTTAATCATTTGTAGCTTTTGATTTAAAGTCAGAGATATGTGACTCTTTCACTTAAACACTTAGAGATCATTGTAGGGTTATTAATTGGCCTAAATTCAGTACTGTTGTATCTCAGGGGACAGGAAGGCCCAAGGAGAAGAAGAGAGATGAGGGACTGGGTAGTCAATGGAGCAATCAGAATAAAAGCAACATTTATCAATTAAGTCTGTCATCTTATATGAGTACAGTTTGTGATGTCCTAAAACAAGTATAATAGTAACATTAAAAATCACTGATGGCAGACCACCATAACATATATAATTGTAATGAAAAAGTTTGAAATACTATGAGAATTACCAAAATGTGATGTACAGACATGAAGTGAGCACATGTTGTTGAAAAAATGGTACTGATAGACTTGCTTAAAGCAGGGTTACACAAATATACAATTTCTAAAAAGCTCAATATCTATGAAGTACAATAAAGCAAAGCACGATAAAATGAGGTGTGCCTGGACCGGGAATGGGAAAACAATCTATGTAACCCTGTCAATTTACTTTTTTAATTAGACATACATGCCCACACCAACAACACTTCAAGGAAAATACACACACACACTCAACAAAACCAAATAAATCAGGATGCTAACTAGACATTCCTATATCACAGTTGCAACACAGAAGAGGAGGGTTAATGTACTAAGAACTCAGCCTCAGAGGCTCAAGGAGACTTTCTTTTCAAGAAGCCATGGATGCAAAAGCTAAGTCCAAATTTGCTTACATAGTGAGAAAACATTCAGAGGTGTAAACCTTACTGTCTTCTCTTTCAAAATAACAAAGAAATGAGTGGGTAATCCCATAATAAGATCTAGAGAGAGAAAAAAAGTCACTTTTGAGTTGGGTACGGTGGCATGCACCTGTAGTCTCAGTTACTCTGGAGGCTCAGGTGATAGGATGGCTCAAACCCAGGAGTTCAAATCCTGCCTGGACAACATAGCAAGACCCCAACTCTAAAAACAAAACACATTTGAAGGAAGAGTTCTTCCTTTCAAATATTTCTAAATTCTCTCACAGGTATTTCTTTTATCCACATTACTCAAATCCCTGCAAAGAAAAAAATAAACCATGATCACAGGTACAATTATTATTTTTTAAATGTGGAAATCAAGGCATCTGGTGATGTGACCAAAGTCATGTAGAAATTAATAGGAAAGAAAGTATTGGAGAAGCTGACTGCATGGCTTCTGATGTATCTTCCTGAGACTATAGTCACTACCATATTCAGCCTGTCACCAGGAGGAATTAAGGCTCAGAGAGAAATGGGTCCCACTTGCAGAAGTGGAAATTCCAAGTGTGCCCCCTAAACAAGTAGTAACATTGAACAGAACAGGAAGAAATGGTTCATGCAGCCCTGGCATTTAATTTTCATTTTCAATGCATCTGTCAATTTTCTGTGGTAGGGTGATTCAGAGGTCCTGAACTTGATTTATGAAACCTTTTAATTGAGCCACCCATTTGCTAACATCTGTGAATGTCATTGCCTAGTGGCAACAACTATCAGCAAAAATATTCTATAAAGGATCCTCTTACCCTTCTCCTCTGAGGGCATCCAGTTTGCGGGGAATGCAGCTAGGTTTAGAGGCAACAATGTCCACATGCTCTTGTTTGGCATAGTTATCACTAAGCAAACTATGACTACCAGTTCATAATGTCACAAAATCAATCTATGTTTTATGCTCAGAAATCACTAATATATTTCGGAGTGGGGATAGCAGGCAGACTTTCATAGAAGAGTTATAAATATGTATTTAGCTTTCTTTTAAAAGTTATCTTATTAGAAAAGTTCAACAAACACCAATAGAGCAAGATTTGGGAGTCTTTGAAAACACGAGAATAAAGAAACTAAGATAGCTGTAGAGATTTTGTTACTATGTATAGCCATAATATTGCTGCTGAAGAGTAGGGAAAATATTTACAGTGAAGACAAGAAGGAGGAGAAGATCTAAGGCTTTTAGTAGGCATTGATAACAATTATTTGAAAAAGCAAAAAAAAAAAAAAAAAAAGCCCTGGAACATTTAAAGAGAATTATAAAAGACTTTGTCAGAAGGACAAAGGAGAGAAAACGCCACAGTTGGAGATGTAGTTGAGGATCTGCAAAGCTATTACCTCTGGCAGAGCAGAGCAGAGTGGTGAGGTGCAAGGGCTGCCTCTCTGCCCCTCCTGGCGCCCCAAGGCTTTCATCAGGCCTTAGAGGACTCGGCAGTGTGACTTAACTTTGCACTGAGCTGCACACCTTGTTCAGAGAGAGTCCCAAATGAGGAGCAAATTTGGAAAGGAGAGAGGCAGTTCATTGAGTTGGGAGAATTGAAAGCAGACCTCTGAGATAAACCTAAATAACATGGGCTGACAAGCAGGAGAGAAGGAAATGGACTCTTCTGCCTCCTCAACTAGCTCTGTCTTGGAACAAGGTCTAGCTTCATGCACGTGTGACCTGCGCGGTTCCGAAGGGCCCAGCACTTCCTTAAATGCTCTGCTGTTGCTGTCTTGAAATTCTACATAATTTTTGAACAGGGGGCCTCACACTTTCATTTTGCAATGGGCTCCCCCACGAATCATGTAGCTGGTCCTGCTCTCATGACAGAGGAGCATATGGTGTCTGGGCTCTATGACAACATCCAAAGCTGGGGGTTTCTGACGCACGGCTTAACAGCAGGCACCAAGAAACATAAAGGAAGTCGAGGTTGATAATTTTATTGACAAAGTAAGAAATTCAAAGTGATGACTTTTTTTTTCTTTTCTACTTGGTAATAGCTTGACCAAGAATGTATTTTCTATTCTTTAATAGCATTATATCATTTTAAAAAGTCATTGGGGTTGTGGTTTGACCCAGTGCAGTTTAAGAGACAGGGTTGTAATCACCAGGCCAACAAGAGAAAAAATGCCCCATTGATTCAAACCAATTCAACATGCCTTATTCTCCCTGGGAGGGAAATCTTTGTCAGACCCCAAGGTTCTGCTGTGGTGATTGTTTTAGATGGGGCCTCACAGGTTCATTGAATTGTGGAAAAAAATAGCACTGAGCTGGTTGGCTGCAGGGCTGGGATGAATGTTTCATGTTGAAAGAAGTATTTGAGAAGCTGGTTTGAAGATGCTGAGGGATAGATCTACTCCTAGATTGCTTTAGATTCAGATCCTGTTCAATTCAGATCCCCGCCTTGGCAACCTCCAGCAATGTCTTCATAAAAGAGCACACTGCTTCTGGAGCACAGAAAGTCCATATAAATATATTATGTTTCAATAAGTAAGTAATATAATTAAGAGTAATCTTTTCCATATCCCAAATTCAGCACTAAAATTAAACAAGCCCGCACATATTCCAGAGACAATAACCCAAGAGGAGGGGGGCTAAGAAACAGATGAAAACAATATAAAGACATGCAAAACTGCTATTAGCTTGGGATAGATAAAAGAATTTCAAAATTATAGCTTTTGGTAATGTTTAAGTTGAGAGTCTAGTAATCTGGGTGCAATTGTACTTGGGGGCATTAGTTCTTTGTGTAAGAAAATAGATTAAGAAGAAAAAAGTAGAGTTGCTAAGCCCAGCACCAGAAAACAAATCTTCAGAGGGGAACTCTAGCCCTTTGAAATAATGTATAAAACCTAGCACCACAGGGTTGCCAAGTTAAGACAGCAAGTCAAGGCCTGTCTGTCGAGTTTCCGAGCTGAAAGTGAACGATAAATCATTTCCTTCTGCTTTATAATTTTTTTCTGGTAGGATAGGTCCTTCGTGGAAGGATGTGCAATACTGAAGTCTTCTGCGTACAGTAGGAGGTGAAAAGAGGTGAGGGAGGCCTGTATGGTGAGCACCATCCCTCCCCACCTCCCTGAGATGGCCTGTCATATGGCCTACTCACCACAGATGGCATAGGGAGCATGGGACACACCCAAGGTCACATAGCTCAATAGAGGTGGGTCTGGGAATTGAGCTCAGGTCCCCAACCCTGTCCAGGGTTCCCTGACAAGGAGGGGGCAGGAGCACACCAGGCTTCCCAGACCCAGTGCAGCAGAGGCAGGACACTCACCTTGTCCTCAGCCTGGACACCTTGAGATCATACTATGCCAAGACCCAGGCTGGGCCACCTTTGCTCTAGGTAGACTTGGGGATCCTAAGTGAATATTTTCCAGGAATGTAGGCCCACAGATTAATGGAGATAGTTCATAGAAACTAGCCCTGACCCTGCTTCATGGGACATTGCTGTCAATCCTGGTTATCACTTCTACCCCTGAACACCAGACAAACACACACACACGCACACACAGACACACACACACAAAGGCACATATTCACTGTTTCAATGTGACCACAGCCGTCTTTACTGAAGAAATACCACAAATGTGCATATATTTGTGTTGGTGAGGAGCTGAACTGCTATAAACCAGTAGCTCTCAAACCTGAGTATGCATCAGAGCACTTGGACATGTGAAACATCTGATGGGTCCCATTTTCAAAGATCCTGATACCTTCTGCTCAGGCTCTTGTTCACTGCCCTGCAAGATGAACTGGACAGGGCAATGGTGGCAGGGCTTCAAAAAGATTCTTCCTCCCTCATAGAGTGCCAAGTTAAGCAGCTGACCATGGCATGATGGCTTCATCAACCCTGAATGACCAAAAGGGTTCATGGGATAATTCAAGGAGTAGAGGGGAGAGCATGAAACTGCAGTTGAAAGAAAGAGGATAAAATTGGCTTGAACTTTCCAGATCAGCTATTTATATAGTCCCAAATATCAGGCTCAAGCCCATGTCCTTTTACCAGGTAGGAGCCGTCAAATTTTTCACTGGAAGAAAAAAAATAACACCAAAATCCTCTTCTTTAGAAATGATAAAGCTGGTATTCATTAGCATTTAAAGAAGTGATACTTTTTTATATTCCAAAACTCTTGTATTCTTTTGGATAAATTTAGCAGATTTCTCCTAATTTTATTTCCTGTGAAAATTTTAGATAATTGATTTCAGAGAAATGTTATTTTACAAATTAGGTTATTTTCTTGTTTGTATTTTAATTTCTTGCTTTGTTCTGGTCAAAAATCCAAAAATCCTGTGAGCTATGTACTTTAATTTATAATTAAATAACCAAGTAATACCAGACTTTACCAATATGCTGGTAATTTTTTACAAATGTATACTTTAAAAGAAATACATATAGGAACAAAGCAGCACAAAAAAAATAGAGAAATATGTGCTCATTTAAAGTTGAAATTTGGTTCCTAATGAGCCATTATTAAACTCTTAATTCAATTCCATAATTGCCTATTTGTGTGCTATGCACTATGGGAAAACCAATAAACTGAGATGTGAAAGAAATTCACAAACAATGAAATGTGAAAAAAAAAACCACAATGGCATTAGATTATTTAACAGAAGCATAAAATAGCTTCACTACTCTTAAAAGAGTTCAAAGTGACCCAAACAGCCAGCCATGAGTCAGCCTTCTCATAACATTAGCATTTCTTCTATAATACGACCAACAAGGTTATCACGCTCCATTTAAACCATCTCAGATGCTACATAGCTTGTCCTGTGGGAACCCATCAGAAATGTGAAAAGAGCTTCCATGATCACCATCTTAACTCCTCAGCTACAGATTCCACATTCCCACATTCCACATTGTATTAATCAGAACTCTTCAGAGAAACAGAACCAATAGGAGATATTCATATATATGTACGTGTATGTGTATACATACATCCATCTATATATATATATATATATATGTACCTATGTCTAGAGAGAGACAGAGAGTGAGAGAGAGAGGGAGACTGGCTTTAAAGAATGGCTCACAGAATTTTGGGGACTGGCAGCTCTGAAATCTGTAGGGCAGGCTGGAAATTCAAGAAAGAGTTGATATTGTAGTCTTGAGGAGTATTTCTCCTGGCCCCTGAGACCTTCAACTGATTGGATATGGCCCACACGTATTATGGAAGTTCATCTGCTTTACTCAAAGTCTACTGATTCAAGTGTTAATCACATCTACAAAACACCTTCACAGCAATTCAACTGATGTTTGACCCCAAATCTGGGTACCACAGCCCAGTCATTTGGACACATAAATTTAACCCTTATACCAGTCTTTCCACTCGTTGGTCCCACTGATGTGACAATTAGCATCCTGGCCATGGCTAAGGATGAGGACTTTATTCCTGGGTTTTATGTGTCCCTGAGAAGATTTAGAGTCACACTATTGCCCTCTCTCTGATTCCTTCCTGCCCATAAGAAGAGGAATAGCTGGCCTGATTGTTGAATCTGAGAGATATCCCTGGGCATGGCTGGCTAAGTCCATATAGGTCTACGGCACCTGCTGCTTCGGACCAGCCTGCAGAGTTCAATTTTCTCCCTGCCTGTGGTGAGTTTAGCAGGCAGGCTTAGGCCCTTCCATGTTGAACCCACAGTTCTGGTGGCTACACTTAATGTAGGGCTAGGGGTACAGGATTAGCCCATCTATTTAACCACAACACAAGTTTCCTCTGAAAAAGCTGACATTTGGATTTCTATTTGTCTGACTTGTTTTTGTTTGTTTGTTTGTTTTGAGATGGAGTCTTGCTCTGTCACCCAGGCTGGAGTGCAGTGGTGCAATCTCAGCTCACTGCAAGCTCTGCCTCCCAGGTTCACACCATTCTCCTGCCTCAACCTCCCGAGTAGCTGGGACTACAGGTGCCCGCCACCACATCTGGCTAATTTTTTGTATTTTTAGTACAGATGCGGTTTCACCATGTTAGCTAGATTGGTCTTAATCTCCTGACCTCGGCCTCCTGATCTGCCTGCCTCGGCCTCCCCAAAGTGCTGGGATTACAGGTGTGAACCACTGCACCCAGCCTTGTCTGACTTCTTTATGTATCTCCCAGTTGGTTCAGAAATCTGAGTAAGAGAACAAGACGTGATTAATGGTCATTCCTAAATTAACAACAGCTTCCCCCTACAGAATGTACTCTAGTTTGTCTATAACCATCTTAAAATGGGCACTCAAAACAGAAGTAATCTTTCCCCGCGATCTGACAATGCAGAATGAAGTGAGACCGTCCCTCCTCCAATCCATGGACTTTGGACTCACCCAGTCAGACCCACCTTTTCCAACCCTGTGAGCTTGGGCATGTGGGTTACAATACTTTAACCTCAGCTCCTCATCCACAAACAGGGCTAATATTACCAGCGACCTACTTCATAGAGATGTCATGAGGGCTAAATCCTATAAGGTTATACATTTAAAGCACTTATTGAAAATGCTCAACAGGTACTGGGTGCTTAATAAACTGTTAATAATAATAAAAGTTTAGAGAGCTTCTATTACCCTCTTGGCTCATTTTGACAAGTTCTCCTCCAACAATTTGTATTAATTTAATGACTTTTTAATCCCTAAAAGCAGAACTTTTCACCTCATCTGTTTCACAGCTAACTCATTTGAGTATATTACCTATTGAAAACTCCTCCCCAGGTTCAGGAGTCCCTGCATCTTACTTTATATTCTTTCTAATTCTTATAAACCATCATACATTTATCATCTGATCTATGTCTCCCTTCTCTAAATTCTTTGGGAACAGTTTTTCTCTAGCTATAAATCTGCCTAGAATCATAATGTCCTCTAGGTTTATGGTGTCTCTAATTATCATATGGGAGAACTTATCAAATTTAGGCTTCATTCATTTATTTATTCAATAAGCATTTAGTGACCTTCTTACCATCTGCCAGGCTCTGGACTGGGTGCAGGAGTTGCCAAAACAAAAGTTTCAGTCCCTGTCCTCAGAAGCTTCCAGATCAATGAACAACATGAAAACAAAAAGGCAGGTATAACACAGTGTGGCTAATGCTGCCAGCACTGGATGGGCACAGAGGGCATCATCCAGCTCACCCTAGAGTTCAGGACAGACTTCTCAGAGGACAAGACACCTGCGTTTAATGTATAGGAAGGGGAGGATTTAGCCTAGCAAAAAAGCAAAGCAATACCTCAACAACAGAAAAAATAATCCATCCAAAGGCAAGGGATGAGGAAGAGAAAATACAGCAAATGAGGGAAAGTGTCACACTTATTAGGATCAAAGCCAAGATATTAGTGGGAAAGTAGAGCCCAGAGGTCCAGCACAAAGGGCTGTGAATGACATGTAGATACTGTTATGGTACCCCATACTCAAGGAAAAGCAATTGGAGGATTTCTCGAGGGGAAGCGACATGATCCAAATGGCATTTAGCAAGGTTACTATCACCTTGGGTGGGAGAAGAAAAATGTCCCTTTAAAAGAGCCTTCTCAGTTCCATAGCTGAAGGCAAATAGATTTAGAAAAAGTCCATGGCAAGAGATATTCTTGTTTGAGTGCTGGATTTTAAAGATGTTTCGATAGGTAGGAAGAATTACAAGGCTTTTCCAGCAAACCAAGTAAACTGAGTCAACCTAAGAGTTGGATCCTGGCCACTTGGTCTAATGCCCCCTGGACAAAGTTCTTGCTTTGATATAGATAGGGTTGTACAGCTCACATAGGATAGCCAGGGTAACTGAAGCTTGGGAACTGAAATAACCATCCATGTAATAGAGTCTGCAATAACAGGTAGAGCATCAGGGTGCAGCTTCTACTGTCCAGAGACCTCTGTCCACTGCACAGCTTCACCATGGAGGAGATGGCCAAGTGAAGAGCCAGTGAAATGGACAGCTAGTTTCTCACTTCAGATCTCTCAGGAAAGAACCAGTATATTCATCTTTCTTATGCACAGTCATGTCAATAATGATACTCACATAAAAAAAATTTCTCTCTTATTCCCCATTTTTAAATAATAGCACAATGAGGTACTCAAGCACCTGCATTCCAGGACACAAATTTATAAAGAGATGTATTTTAGGAACAGAGAAAGGCTGGACACAGTGGCTCAGGCCTATAATCTTAGCACTTTGGAAGGCTGAGGTGGGAGGATCGCTTGAGCCTAGGAGTTTGAGACCAGTCAGGGCAACATAAGGAGACCCCCATCTCTATGAAAAATTTAAAAAATTAGCCAGGCATGATGGTGTGCACCTGTGGTCCCAGCTACTCAGGAGGCAGAGGTGAGAGGATTGCTCGAGCCAGTGAGGTTGATAATGGCTACAGTGAGCTGTAATCATGCCACTGCACTCCAGCTTGGGTGACAGAGTGAGACCTTGTTTCAAAAAGTAAAAATAAGAACACAAAAGGACTTTAAGAAATTGCTCTTATTTTCCTACAGATATCTAATGTGGATCACATGCTGTGGCTGATTCTAGAATGTCAAAAAATACAAAGACACCTTTGAGCCATTTTCTGGCCCCAGCATATTGTAGCATTCTACCTTATAAGAGGCTAGTTAAAAGAAAGACTTACCAACATAGGAAAAAGAGAAGAAGTCTTGTACAGAAGGATAAGAATGAGTATAAAATGAACTGTAAAACTATAAAGAGGAACAAATGCATTCTCTTGAAAAGAAAAAAAGATGGAATGATCCAGAACAACAGGCAAGTGTTTTGCTTCATTGCTTAATCGTAATTACAGCTATTTATATAGCACTTATTATTTGTCCATCATTATTCTCAGAATTTAACACATATAACCTTGTGGGATCCTCACAGCAACCCTGTGAGATGGATGCTGTTATTGTCCCCACTTTATAGGAGAGGAAACTGAGGCACAAGGAGGTGAGTAATTCACCCATGATCAGAAATTAAAATTCAGAATCTAAACTAGGGGATTTGGCTTGTAACTGACACTAGGAAGAATTGCGTTTAGCTGTAATTTGTTCTGGTTGATTTTATTAACACCAGATTCAAAAAGGATTTTAAGCTATTTGTTTTGAGTTGGAAACACATGCCTTGTCCTCAATTCACAACTTGGAGAATTTTATTTTTAATTTCTTGGTTCTGCTTCCTCATGGCTCCTATTATCTTCAAACCATGGTTGGAAAAATAATATGAAAAAATAATTGAAAAGAATAATTATGAACACTGGCTTTTAGATAAAAAACTGCTTAACTTAAACAAAATCAGATCAAATTAAGGCTCAAATCCCTTTCTTGTAAAAATTTTACTTTTTTATATGCAAGAATTTGTTTCTGTTCTTGTTGAATTCCAGGCCTTAGAAATAGACATATTTATTTAGTTTGGCCTAGGTCTAGTGTGTGTTGGTTGATCTATTCTTCTTAGTTTATTGTATCTCTTAATCTTCTACACACACAACCAGAGACCTCAGTGATGAGGGCACTGGAAAAATCTAAACAATAAATACTGGCTAAGAGATTCTCTATAAATGCAATGATTAATAAAATAATACTTGGAATCATGATGTTGGAATGATTAGATCTTTGCAGAGTCACCAAATTATATATTCCAGTGCTTGCCATAACTGGTAATATGTTTTCTTATTGCTTGAAATATCTGAGATCAGTATTTTGTACATGATAAAACAAAATAGCTCACTGCTTTGAGAAGCAAAAATGATTCAGTGTTCGAGGTTTCAAATAAAGCCAGAAGCCATGATATTTTCCCGCTAAGCCCAAAGCTTCAGTTATGAGCTCCTTCTTCTGGTTTGCCCTTTTGGAGTTCAGAAACCCAGCTTTGTTCTCTTTCCTTGGCACTGACTGAGCACCCTCACAGAAACCTTCCCAGAACTTCCACTTGGCACTGGTCCTGAAGCACTCAGGTGGCACCTGGTACCTGGCCTTGGTTCCACCTACCTTTGATGGCACCTGGGACCAACAGCAGTAGGACAGTGACACTTCAAATTGCCAATAGTCTCAACTGGCATAGAGCTTTACTTTCACTTATTTTTCTACTCATGAATTTCCTCTTTTCCATGTAATTGTCCAACCAAATTAGTCATTCAACATGTTTTTATTAAGCACCTACTAAATGCTAAGGTGAGGAAAAGATGATAAGCCAGAAAGACATAGCCTCTGTCCCCAAGGAACTGACAGTCTAGAAGGAAATATACAGTAATAACAAAGCATGCAAGCTAAAAGCCCAGGGTGTAATGGAAATGCAGAAAGGAAATATAGGTATCAGAATAAATACACCAACATGTTGAAGCAGTTCCTGCGTGGTGGGACTTTGCTTAATTCTTCCAAATTAAATACTCTATTTTAAGGTCTTTTCCAAGCTTAATTTAATGGGCAAAAATGTTGTTATAAAGAGCATTTTTAAAACAAAAAAGAACACTTTCAGTCATTCAAACACTAAGTTTTGAGAATTTTTCTTTTTTAACTAATATCAAAAATTTCTATACCTATGATGCCATGAAGTGTCACTGTTCAGGCAATGACTCCAGCTCCTGTTCAACTTAAATTCCTTCTTCAATTATGCCAGCATTGACTGCCTTAGATAAAACTCATTTCTGGCATAAAAAGGTATTAGGCAACCTCACCTCCACAGTGCCTCCATGAAATCTCATTTACCTTATTCTTCTCAACTTCATGAGCAGAAACTGAAGAATATAAACTTTAGTCACATTTAAATTTAGAGTATTCCATGAATTTACCCTGATTCACCAATAGCTCTGAAGTCCACAAAACAATGAATAAAAAAGTCATGCCTTCCGATGACATTTCCACCAACAGTGGATTACATATATGATGGTAGTCCCATAAGAGTATAATAGAGCTGGCTGGGTGCGGTGGCTCAAGCCTGTAATCCCAGCACTTTGGGAGGCCGAGATGGGCGGATCACGAGGTCAGGAGATCGAGATCATCCTGGCTAACCCGGTGAAACCCCGTCTCTACTAAAAAATACACACAAAAAAAAACTAGCCCGGCGAGGTGGCGGGCGCCTGTAGTCCCAGCTACTCGGGAGGCTGAGGCAGGAGAATGGCGTAAACCCAGGAGGCGGAGCTTGCAGTGAGCTGAGATCCGGCCACTGCACTCCAGCCTGGGCGACAGAGCGAGACTCTGTCTCAACAACAACAACAAAAAAAAAGAGTATAATAGAGCTGAAAAATTCCTATCTATGGCCCAGTGACATTGAAGCCATAGTAAGATGTTATCATAAAACATTTCCTCTTGCATGTTGGGATATACCAATTCTTATACATTTATGTTTAAATATACAAATTCTTACCATTGTGTTTCAATTGCCTACAGTATTCAGAATAGTAACATACTGTACGGGTTTGTAGACCAGAAGCAAAAGACTAGACCACCACAGCCTAGGTGTGTAGTAGGCTATACTATAATATTTAGGTTAATGTAAATACATGCTATAATGTTTATACAACCATGAAATCATCTAAGGATACACTTCTTAGAATATATCTTCACTTTTGTAAGAGAAATCAAAAGGACCAGCAATTATAACAAGATTGAAGACTATGATTAGATCCAAAGATCAAGATAATGTGAAAGGAAGCCAACTCGAAATAGCAACCAGAACCTTTCCAGATGCTCATTGTTAATATATATTTGATAGGGGTTTTCTTCCCAATCTGAAGGCAAAGTTTGCTGTCCGCATTTCTTTGTATTACTAAAAATGAATTAAGAGTAATTTCTTTTTTTTTTTTTTTTTTTTTTTTTTGACAGAGTCTCGCTCTGTCGCCCAGGCTGGAGTGCAGTGGCCAGATCTCAGCTCACTGCAAGCTCCGCCTCCCGGGTTTACGCCATTCTCTTGCCTCAGCCTCCCGAGTAGCTGGGACTACAGGCGCCCGCCACCTCGCCCAGCTAGTTTTTTTGTACTTTTTAGTAGAGACGGGGTTTCACCGGGTTAGCCAGGATGGTCTCCATCTCCTGACCTCGTGATCCGCCCGTCTTGGCCTCCCAAAGTGCTGGGATTACAGGCTTGAGCCACCGCGCCCGGCCATAAGAGTAATTTCTTCAATGCTAAATACATTTTTTTCTAACAATAGAAGTCTTAACATATGTTTATTAGACTTTGAAAATACAGAAGTTTCATGAAGAAAACAAATTCCCATGTAATCTCACAACTAAGAGATGCCATTTTCACCCTTAAGTCACTGAATAGTTGGTTTTATACTGTTTGTATAGCATATCCTGCTCTTGTCATTTAACATTATGCTGGGAATATGTCACTTAAAAAAAATATATTTATCATGACTTTATAATATTCTCTTGAGTAGATATATGACATATTTAACTTTTCTCTTATTTCTGTAAAACTAAATGGCTTCTTTTTTGCTAATATATTATAATGAATGTTTCTGCATCAGGAATAACTTATAAAGACATCTAAAGGACTCTAATAATGATAAATCAAGATCAACTAAAAAATGTGAACACACTTAACGTGTTGCTACAGATAATGAATCACAAATTATCCTTGGTCTCCCATGTCTATGGTTTTTTTTTTTTTTTTTTTTTTTAACATGGCTAACTAACTTAATAGCACCTAGAATTATAGGTGCATCAACTTTTAACGTTACCCATTTTCAAATCTATTTATTTTAATATCCTACTTTATTTCACATATTCCTTAAGGGAACCTGGAATTTTTCACCTCTTTAATAGAATATATATTAGTTATGTTTGCTGCATAAAAAATTACCTCAAAGCTTACCTCAAGACAACAAATACTTATAACCTCACATTTGTGTATGTGTGTGTGTGTGTGAGTGTGTGTGTGTGTGTGTGTGTGTGGACTCATGACCAGGTACAGCTTAGCAGGGCAATTCTGGTTCAGGATCTTTCATGTGGTTCTAGTCAAGCTCTCAAACTATAGTCATCTCAAGACCCAAGGAGCTAGAAATTGGCTCCTATGCTCAATCACATGGCTGGTGGCATGCTACAGTTCCTCACTGGCTTTGCTGGAGACCTCTGCTCCTCACCTCATGGACCCCTCCATAGAATTGCTTCCAACAGGGAAGCAATTGTGTCCCCCAGAGTGAGAGATGCAAAAGAGACAAGAAGAAAGATGTCCAAAAACAGAAGCAACAATACCATCACTCTTCCTGAATTATACTGGTCACACAGACCAACCTTGGCATAATGTGGGAGGGGGCCACACAAGGGTGTGAACACCAAGAGAAGTGGATGATTTGGATTTTATATTGAAACTGTGGAATCTTGGAGACTAACTACCACATTTATAATTTTTATGAGGATCCGAAATATGTACCTAATAATCTTCTGCCAAAAACTACTTCACGTGCTGCCACTTGGAAAAGAGTTTACCATTACCAAGTAAATTTGAAAATTCCCATATCTTACAAGTGAGCAACTCAACTCCTAGGTCTAACTTCCTAAAGAAAGTCTTTATACAGACACCAGGGTGTATATATAGAAAGTCTGCTATAGGGGCACATGTACAAGAATGTTCTATACAGCAGGCTTTGTAATAGCAATAAATAAATAACAGTCCAGATGTCCATCAATAGAAAAAATAATAGCAAAGTGAACTGTAGGGTGTTGATATCATAAAATACTATTCAGCATGACACTAAATGAACTATAGTACATGCATCAATCCAGCTGCATCTGCTGAGTGCAAAACACAGAATATATAAATATGTATCAATTACATTACTATAATATTCATAAAAGACAAAACCAAATAGCCTACTATTTAGTGGTACATTTATAAGAACTAAAATTATAAAGTAAAGCAAGTATATGATGATTCAAAGGCCAGGAGAACAGTAACGCGCTGGAGAGAGAGACGGGAATGTGCCCAGAAGGGTCTGCAGGGACTTCTCAGAAACTGGCAACCTTTTATTTTTTCAATCTGGGATGGTGAGTATACAGGTGTTCACCTTATGTTTTTTAATCTACATAAATAAATGTTTTTACTCTCTTCAATAACTACATGATAAAACCACACCATGTGTAAAAATATTCAATAATATTTGCAACATGAAACTAGTAGTCAACATATTAAGCACTTACTACATGACAGGTACCGTGATAAGCATGCTGAATGATGGTTTGTCATTTAATTCTCACCACAGGTAAAAGGCAAAAATTAATCTTTTTTCCTCATTTGCCAGATGAAAAAATTTAATCTTTAATAAATGAAAACACTTGCCCAAGGTGAGACAGCCAGCATGTCATGGAGCTGAGATTCAAACTCAGGCAAGATCGTTCTGGAGCTAATTTTCCTGATGGCTAAGTTTATACTTGGGTTCGTTCCTACACGTAGTTCCATGTGTAAAATGATGAAATGCATTAAATCATAGAAGTGTTGGAATTATATCTGAAATAGATAAACTGGTCCTTACACAAGTGAAGGGACATTCTCACAAGCTCTCAAGACTCATCCATCTCTTTCCACTGTTCCCTGATGATGAAATCCTCCTCACCTTTCTATCAGGATTTCAAGTGCCCCTCTTATAAACACCAATTAAATAAGAAGACACGTTTTTAGAGCATCTAGTATAAGCTAGGCTTTCGTCTAAGTGCGAGATACATGAACTCTCATCTAAGTGCTAGATGCATTAACTCATTTGATCCTCATAACCACTCTCTACACTGAATGTTACTAGGGTACCCATTTTATAGATGAGATAGCAGGCCCCAAGAAAACTGTTTCCAGCCATTACACAGCTTATAAATGGCAGCACCAGCATTTAAACCCAGACATTCCAGATTCAGAGCTTATGATCTTAACCACAAATATACTGTCTCCATAAGATATTATGTTTAGAGTAAGGGCAGATAAGAGAAAGCAGGCTCCTTTCCTAATGAAATGCTGTATGGAATATAGATGTTCTATATCAAATGAAATGCTTGAAAGGATTTCCGTTCTCAGATTTTCTTATGATGTCAGAAAAAAATGTAACGTGCGCTAGGAAAAAAATATATCATGGTTTTATCTTGGAGACAGTAAGAACACTATAATTGCACTTCAGTTTTTAATTTAATTTTGTTACAAGTTCACTGCCTTTATTATCTTAAGCTAACAGGAGTTAATTCAACTAGTTAACAACATTACAGTCATTTGATTCACATTTGCTCTAAGTCATTTTTAGGAGTGAGGAAAGATATTTTATATATTAATCTAAATTTGGGAGGCTCCGACTACATGTGGGGCCCTAGAACAAAAGATATTAAGTTAAAAAAAAAACAGTCCCTCCCCACAGTAGTCCACAGCCTAGTGGTAGACAAATAATTACCATGCATATGATTGCTATCAACATACTAGGTTCTAAAACAGAGGAATGCATTCTAGAAGTGACTGACTCAATTTATGTTGCCTTAAAAAAAAAAAGTGACTTTTGAACTGAGCCATGCAAGATAAATGTACTTTTGCTACATGGAAACTGGAAGGAAGGGCATTCCTGATAGAGAGAGCACAGCACAGACAAAAGTCTGGAGACATAAAAGAACATCATATGTATAATTTTTTGCTGCTAGAGTGGAAATTGCTTACAGGGTCATGGTGGAAAATGACTCTGGAAAGGGCAGTTGGAGGAAAATAATGAAAGCCTTTTCCTGATTCAATAGTTTGACCTGAGGGCAGTAGGGAGTCTCAGAGATTTTTAAGCAGGAAATTATCATGTTTATTATTTATTTTATTCTGCAATCCAGAGGGGCTGGATTATCAAAGGAAGAGCCTCACTGCAGAAACAGCAGCCTGAAGGCTATTTTAATAGTTCTGTCAAACATTACCAACAGTCTGAACTAGACCACCTTAAATAATAAATAATATTTTAGACTCCATTTTACAGATGAAAAATATCAAGGCACAGAAGAGTAAAGTAATTTGTCCAGCACTGCACAGCTGGTAAACAGGGGAGTCCGGGTTCAAACCCAGATGGTCAGACTGTAATATCCCCTGCACAGGTCACTTCTCTGCCGGGTTGGATGATAATCATGACAGGTGAAACAAGGTAGGTAGTTAGCCTTAAGCTTAGACTACAGAATCGAGGGTGCTCTCTCCCATTAAACATCACATGGATCACAGAGTACAGACACGGCAGGTAGAGAATCAATGAGTTCCGCTTCAGACATGTGGTCCAGGAGGTCTTCGAGAGACAGGCCCAGATGCCAGAGAGTTATTGAAAATGCCAAGGCTAGGCTCAGGAGAGTAGGGGCTGGAGAAAATCAACTGGCCATGGAAGATCACCCCTACATAGACCCCCTTCCACCCAAGACACTCATCCTGAAGATGCAGAACCTGAGGCTATGAGAGGCAGCTCAGAAGACAGCCCTCTAGAGCCAGAACCACTTTCAAATACTAGGCTTCCATGTGTGTTCTGGATTAAGTTTCTTTACTTTTCAAATCGGAGGGTTTTTTTCATTTATAAGATTGAGACTGTAGAGTAGTACATCACTTACCACTTGTAAATATAAAAATTAATATACATCTTAAGTTCCTAGTACATTGCTTTCCAAAGTAAGTGCTCGATAAATGATACATAACGATTATTATCATTATTTTTGTTATCATTTAAGAGATTTGTCAAAAATGAGGCTCTACTGTAGGTGTAACATGCTGGGCTCCCAGCCCAATTACTTTCTTGGCAATTTTTTTCCATAAAATTTTCTTAATTACCTGGAATTATCACTAACTTTCCAACCAAGGAAAAGAAGAAAAGAAGCCCCTTTTGAGGAACATGAATTAGCATTTTTAAAAAATCGATTCTCTATTAGCCAAAAAGAATAACCTAGAGAAATCAGATTAAAAATATATATACATATATACAATAAAATAGAAAACATTGCTCGGAAACAAATCGAGTGACACATTTTCCTGGAGTCTGAAATGACCCAGATGAATCTGTAGTGCGACTCATTGCATCTAAAGAATAATCATGCAGTGATTCTGTCAAGTGTGATAGAAAGGACCTTCTCAGCCATTGTCATCTGGCCCAGGATTTTCCACGGTGACCTTATCTGTGGTCACAATGGGTGCATCCCCCAAGAAGGATGGTCTTCCAGGAGTCACTGAAAATTTCAAGAAGTGAAAATCCAACAGAAAATACTTGAACCCAGGAATAAAATGGAAGCCTTGAAGACTGAAGGGTATGTAAGCATTTATTTGTCACTTTGTCATTCCTCCTTTAGATGTATTTTTCTTGGGGATCCAATGTGGTAACTAAGAATACAGTTACATAGTCGAAAACTTTGGGATTGAAAAATTACAGTAGAGAAGAATTTCTGGTAAAATGACTTCAAGAAACATCACTCACCACACACACACACGCACACAGAGGTCAAAACACAAACACACTTAAGAAAAAAAACATTGGAAATAAATTAAATTTATTGTTTAATTTGATTGCCTTTAAGATAATATGTTCAGTAAGGATGTGAATATAAGCAATGTGGAAAAAATAAAATAAACCAAGAGGAAGCAGTGCAGTGCCAACCTCGTCCATTAGAAATAAGACGAGATGTTTCAAGGCAAAATTCCTCCTTCCGCACTAAGGATTCTTGGTCTTTTGAGTTCAGTTCTCTGAACAGGGCTGCAGAGCCTCAGACTCCACTAGTTCTCCCTCCTTTCAAGCCCCTATCTCTGCCCCTGCTTATCTGAATATATAGGCCTGCCCTTTGCTCAGATTTATGGGTCCAGCAAGGGCTGTGTGTATTTACAGTGCTCTGACCTGAAGACCCCGGGCTGAAGGAGAAGAGGAGGAAACTGGGACCTATTCCATAAACAGAGACAGATCTGAGGGGGAGGTAAAAGGCTTTGCTAGCACTTAACATTTTTAACTATTTGGCCAAAGCTTACGAATTACCGATTAGATTAGAGTACAAGAAAAACGAAAGACATCGGTGGAGATATGGAGAGAGTAAATTGTATATTTTCGCTCTAGTCTAGTTGCTTGGAGGTTCTGGGTTTGGGGGTTTGGGCGTGGTTAAATTTAAAATGAAAGGTCAGAAAGAAAATTGATAAGTCAGTTACAGAGGCAGTTATAAAATGCTTTGGGAAGACAAAGGGTCTACAAAAATGAGGATATAAACAACATTTAATAAGTTGGAAAATTTCTCCAACCACAAGTTAAGCTCCTTGTGTGAAGCAAGATTCGTCGCATTTTTTAAACTGTAATTGGTTATAGAAGAAAAATCCTCTGCTCTATGTTTAAATGAGAACACATTGCCATAGATGACCAAAAGCCAATCAATTATGAGTTTAAATATTTTTCTTAGAGCCTGGTGACCCACTTGAAAGCATCTGTTTTCAAACAGGGCTGCTTTGTAAATGGGCCACCAGTATGTAAAGCAACTGGTGCATCTCTAAGGGGCATGCACCAGTTCAAATGGAAAATAAAAAGCACTTATATCTTGAGCAGTGCTTAGCACCCCAAAATGAATCCCTCTTCCTCAGGGCCATATGTTTGCGTACCAGCAAAATGTGAAAGCACAACTTTTATTTGGAGCCATTCTCAAATGATCTACTTGCTGAAAAAACTTGAGTTCGTGGGAGAAAACCCTTACCTACCAACTGACTACATCAGAAATAATCCAGCGTCATAGGTAAAGGCTACAATATTCAATAGAGAACTCAAAAACAAAGCAACCAGGACAAGACAGTAAGTGAATCCTCCACAAATCCATTTACATTACAATGGAGCAAAAATGTTAATATGCATGACTGAGGCTGTGATTAGAAAATTTGTGAAATATCATCGAATTGCTTCTTTTTACTCATTTTGATATAAAGCAACTATGTTCCCATGATATCATCTGTTAAAGCTATAATGATCTGCGATAGTGATGATATTGTGTGAATGGAACATTTTGTCTCAACTAAAATATGTTGTGGATAATAATGTTGTTACAGTCCATTCTAAGGGGACCTGTGTGACTTAGATTGAATTATTATTAATAACTGCATGAGAAAATACATGTGCTTCGCATTGTGTGTGGCACTTTAGAAATGTTAACCTGTTTGTATTATATTATTATTAAAGTCATTTGTCAGGAAATCAAAAGTAAAATTAATTCTATAACTGAACTTTTTTAAAAATTTACAATCCAAAAGCACATAAATGCATTTTCTTTTCCATTTATGTGTGCTATTTTATGCTGAAAATTAAGCATGAAATTCTAAGCAGTTGAATTAAAGGAGGCATTTGATTATTACATCAGTATAAGCTGACTACGGAACAGCGGAAACTTGGGCAAAAAATGATGAATGGGAAAGAGCTATCCTAACAGGGTTCCATTTCTAAAGTAAAATGAAATACGTGACATAGTATTTTAGAAAACTAATATCTTTACTGCTATCTCTTTTGAACTTTTCCTCTAAAATAGTAAAACTTCTGCTTTGTAAATAATGCATACTCAAAACAGATGCAACTGCATGCGGACTATTTAGAATATTTGGAGCTATTACATCGTAGCTAAAATGCTTCCCTGTGTCATTTCTGTTGAGATCCACTTGCCAGTAAAATAATTTTTTTCTCTAATATGGTGTGGATCGTAGCACCAATGGGTTCAGATGTAACCATTTCAGAGCAGAGGCCTAGCTCAGTATGCCAGGAAAAAAAAAAGAAAAGAAAAGAAAAGAAAAAAAACGCACCACAAAGAACATTGAGATGAATGGCTCTATTTTATGAGCCATAAAAGTTTTATTCATCTTGACACTGAAACAGGTTTAGGCAGTGAGTTGACACGCCTTAAATAAATAAGTGGAATTAATTCCCCAGCCCTTGAAACAATAGCAGCATGCATGTAGCACGGAGAAATGCCCCATTGTTTCCCTGTGGCTGCCTGATATTGATATTATTTGTGTTTTTCTGTGCTGCTTCCTCAGGGGCCTGGTTGATCCACTTCAGATTCATCCCCTGTTTTATTAGAGGTTGAAAAAGGTTCAAGACCTGGTTGTACCACAGCTCCCACCGACAGCTAAGGAACCAGTTTGGCGTCTGGTTTGTCTGTTGTTTTACTGCTGACCTTCAAATCAACTTTAACCCCTGACCTCTGGAGGCATCTATCATGACAAGAGGCTATTTAACACAAATGGTGCCCATTTATAGGGGAAGAGACTCAGAAGATTTCCTTTTTATGAAGAATTTAGTTTTTCACCCCTCTTTTCTCAGTCACCACAGGTGAAATCCCTCTCAGCAGCTGGCTTATGAAATAATGTGAAGGGAGGCCTTAATGAGCAGAACGCACCCTCAGCTGGAGATAAATATATGCAAATGAGATGCACAAACAAAGGAGCCTGGACAGAGAAATATCTGCAATTCCAGCAAAATGCTGCCTGCAGCTCGAAGATGAACAGCTTTGATAAAATGGTAACAAAAAGCACCTTTTTATCCTCCAGCGTGTTTTACATTGCAATAGACCATTGTCATTGCAACCCAGTGGAGCATGCAGAGGTTTTCTGCACTGTTTCAGAAAACTGTTTAAACATTTGTTTTAAGGCATTCATGAAATATAATCAATGGGCTGCTTCTTTGTTGTTGTTGTGATTTTTTTTTTTTTCATGAGTGTGTTTTAGATGTTACTGTAGTTATTTTACCTGTTGGTCTTTTCGTGGTTTAATGTTGCTGGCTTGCTGTGCTAGTTCATGTTTTGGTGACTGTTTCTTCCACTAGTGAGAATAAATTTTTTTTTTTTTTAACATTTCAATGGAAAGAGATTTCAAGTTAATAACTAGTAAGAATCGGCTTTGAGCAGCACCCAAACAACTAGTTTTAATGATGGCAATCAAGTGTGAGAGCTAATTCAGAGACAGGCATGTTAACATGCTGATTTTAATAAGCTTTAAAAAGGCAATCTCTAACTTTTAAAAGTCTCTTTTTAATTTAATTGTTCTTGGTTCATATGATGCCAAAACAAACAAAACCATTAAAATATGTTTTCAATATGTATCCACGGTGTTATCTGATGATGTTCTAAATTAGCATCATGTTGGTAAAATATTGATTTGATAAGCTTTAAAAATGGAAAAGCTGGAATTATTGACCTAGTTAGAGGAAAAAGCAACATTTTTTCCTAAAAATGAACAAAGCCCCAGCCCCAAGATCTTAAACCAGAGAAAGGTTGGGCTCACGACACATACATTGCTGTGTTTGGGCATATGTATCATGTTTAAGTGAATTGTCAAAGCAGCTAAGGTGAGAGAAGGAACACTACGCGCTTCACATGTGCCAAAATACTATCACTCTAAAAGCTCAGCAATATTTGGTTCTTTCATTTATGACACAACCCTAGCATTCCGCAGCAAGAGATGTACAAGGACCTTTACATTTCCTTTACCTAAATTATTTCATCTTGGTAGCTAGGATTGGAGTGGAGACATTCTTCTGAGTACTGTGTAGCTTTCACATTTTATGTGCATTTCATCAGGCAAATGTCAAATTTGCTAATAACAAGAAAATCTCCTCATTTTTAATCATGCCACTCCTGTTGCATGGGGTGGGGTGGGGGGTGGGGGATGGACGCAAGCAGGGGGCGGAGGAGGAAGCATAAAAGCATTGAGCAGTCTGACCAAAGAGAAGAAGGGGAAAAATGCTTATTTGGATTTTTAAATGACACATGCTTGATTATCTCAAGGCCTGTATCAGTGCATCATTAAATTCAGAATTTCAGGAGTTAATAGAAAGTTGGTTATATTAGGGATGCTTTTTCAAGCCCAGGTTCGAGGCAGCATAATTATGTTCAACTGCTGTTGTTTGGAAAGGGCAAACAGCATCTTAGGCACAGAACAATGAAATTACAGCTGAGATTTAGGTTAGCAAAAGCCGTCTTCTCTAGGCTTTTATGATTCATTATTTCCCATTAAATACAGTATTAGAAGTGTACACTAGATAGCTCATGGTTGCTGCTCTCGGAGCACATTATCTATATTACACAGGTCTGGGGAGCAGAATTAGAAAACTTTGGGGGAATGAGCAATATGTGTTTGCTGATAGAAGTACCATATGGCTCATCTTCTTCAATTGCTTTCATTGCGACTCTGATGCTGGAGAAATTAAAGTTTTATTTGATGTGGCACAGCTTAATGAACTGTCTTCTGTTAGGAAAATTGAATATGTTTCCTGTTATTTGAGCACAGAGCCTCCATGGTTTGGCTGATGAGGGATGCATTATGTATTGTTTATTTAGCATTTTGAAAACAAAAGCAAGATATTGAAGGTAAAATTGATTACTGCTGGATTGCATTATATAATCAAGTTTTCGCCCTTTAAATTTCCCTTTACAATCCTTTTGTAATGTTTTAATGTGAGATTGTTCCAGCTTTTTGTTTTTCAAAGGTACACAGAACTTAGTTTTATTAAAATACCTTTATTTGTAAACGAGCCACATGAAACTGTGAAGCCAGTATTGCTACATTTATAAAGTTCTAAGAACGATGTTTGGAAAACAAGAAAATAATTCAATTTGTATGAATCTAATTGCAAAACTTCTAGTGAATCCCCAGTCAGTTCTGAGAGAATCTAATGTTTGGCTAGTTGAAAGGGGGATGTCATTTTCTTTTGTTTGAAATAGACCACTTAAGCACATGCTGGGGTGGGGCCATAAAAGAAGGAAGACACTTTTAATATTCGGAAATACAAACCTAAAAATATCGTTTTAAATTTTTGAGTTAGTGGTCAGTGAATAAGAACCTGTATTCGACCTACAGATTAAAGAAAATAAAGTGTAGATCAGAGGAATTTAAATTTTTAGTGAATAAATAGGATTACAATATGCTTACATGCTGAGAAGACTGGGATGTCAACCCGTGTGAATATTCTCTACTCCCTTAAGAATCTATAAGAGAATAGATTTAAAATTTTGTTTAATTTCCTTGTTTGGTTCTGGTTTTGATTGTTTTTGAAAAATAAGAAATCTGAATAATCTCGAAAAAGACTGAATGTAAAATCATTTTCTAATCATTGCATGTCTTTCTTTCATTTTTCAGTGAGAAATATTCCCCACGTGTGCTGATGCCTCAGACACACCAATCCGCAACAAGCAACTAGGATAAAAAATAGTTAAAAGTGAATCAACATTTATCTGGAATATGCAATCCTGACCCCCTTACGCACCCCCTCTCCCCCGTACACACACACACAGTCATTTGTCTTCTGTGTCCTGTGATGTTTTGAGGATTCTGGCAAATATGGCAGTTAAACAAACTTCTAGCACAATCTAAATACAGTCTGTTCAAGAGAGGCTTCCAATGTTTATAGACCAGAAGTAAAGAAAAAAAAAATCTGGTTTTTAACCAAGAATAGTGCTCTTGAAAATGTCTCCGAACAAGGTGTTTAAGTAAAACTTTGGCCATAGATATTCTCCATTCCTCATTCTTTGCTGATTTTTTTTTTCCAGTGAGGACTTTTCATATGCCATCATTTTGCTGCTGCTGCTGCTGCTGCTTCTTTTTCTTTTTTTTTTTTTGAAATTTACAAACTAATTTTAAAAATTAACGCCTAACTGGGGACCTAGTCATACAAACTTCCTTTAGATACAGTTGAGAAGAAAACATCACATTTTTATGAAGCCCATCTCCTGACAGGGGACTGGAGGAGGAACACCATTATGCATTGTTATCAGCGTGGTGTAATTTGACTGTTGACAAAGTATCCGTGGCAGTGCGAATGAGCGCAGTTAGAAGTGTGGCGGATTGTAATCAAGAAGATGCTTAGCTGTGCAACACTGCATCTTGAGCAGATTTGAATCAACATTGCCTTAAGGGGACACACACACATACCAAAAGAAAAAAAAAATCCATTAATTTTTAGAGGGAAAATTAGAGTGGCACTTGATGAAGTGAAATTTGACATGCGTTAATTGGTGTGCAGCTCTCCTAATTAGAGATTTTCAAATTCTTTTACTGCTGTCACTGTGATGGCACGTTGTCTTGCTGGACAAATACTAAAATTGCAAATTGGTTTGATCGGGAAGTTTTACGTATGAAGATAAGACTGTATCCTCTAGTCCACTTCCAAAAGGTGGACAGCTGGAGAGCAAAGATGACTTTCAGCTTTACCTTCACCCCAGATAAAAAAGGAGTATTAAAATAGTTTCATTATGAGACTTAATGTAAAGGAAGCAGGTACCAATACAATTTTCTTAAACAGATGCAAACATTCTTTTGATACTCATGCTTCTGCTTCATATGAAATATTTCAGGTAGAAAAAGAAAGCCAGTGAAATGCTACATTATATATATACATTCTCATATTTCTACTTATATTCTTTGGAAATTGGAGTTAGGTGGATTTTTTGAAAGCTCATGTCACATTTTTCCCTGCTCTGATATCTAAGGCACTCCAGTTCCCCTTCTTGTCTTAAAGTAATTATACTGATGTTGGCCCCCAGGATGGCACCAAATATGATACCACAATAATTTTGGTTTCCTTTTTCCAGCTCCTCTTGTCTAGCCCTTGAACCTCTCTTAATTCATTAACATATTGAATTTTTTCAATTTTCCATTTTCTTACAATAACAATATTAATGCCGGGGTGAAAGCTTGATTGGAGCTAAATTACTTGTTACCTGCTGGCATTTATTTATATGGCATTGAATTATAAAGCTTTGCTATTGTCATGCCTTGGGCGAATTGTTTATGACACCAGTAATAGGAGTAATTGTTATTGTTGAAATTACCTGTCAGCTACCCATAGCAGTGGCCCTTGTCCCACTGACAAATAGTGACAAGGGAGAGGTATCCTCCATGCGTCCCCCTGATGGCTTCTCCTCTGATAATAAGAAGTGCAGGGCCTCTGATAATTTGCCTGTCACTGTTGAGTGCAGCTCAGAGAGAGTTGGCCAAATTGTTGTCATTCACTTTGACAAAGACAGCAAAATGCTCCCGTGCAAGAGGAGGATTATCAAAATAAATGAAATCGCTTACACCCCCTTTGTTTGTTTGGCTCAAGAATTGCCTGGCTTTGTATGAGGTTGTGAAATCAAGGTCCAGTTCTTACCGATGTGCCTCTGTTCATTCTAAGATGAGGATCCCAGGAAAGGAAAGGCACCTTAGGAGACTCACCATTTTGCAGTTTGCATTGGCTAGTAAAAAATTATATCCAAATGTAAAGGGAAAGTCAATAAAATTGTAATGAGTCTAATAGGTCGTTAAATACATTAATTTAAAACACATCTAAAATTTACACCTTTTGTTTCCTGGTTTCCATTTGTCCCTCTGATTCTGTTTTGGCCCACACAGACATTCAAATTCAATAAGCATTCAAAAATGCACAGGTTTCTTCTTTGCAATCAAGTTTTCTGTAGAAGTTTAGAAATCTCCATCTCTGACTCTTACAGCTGTAAAAGATTATCTAGTTGGATTTAGGATTATTATTTCAAATGGTTGGTTCCTTTCCATAAATTACCTTTTATTTATATGCTATCTTCATGAGTAAAAAGATAAATGAAACATAGTTCCAGGTATGAAACATCAATTATCACAGGCTTACAGAGGAAGCAAAATGGGCCTGTTATTGCCAGAGTGCAAATATTAATATAAACCTTTGCATTTTAAAATCCCTTGGTTGCAGCCCGTGAACCTGTCATAGAGGGGGAAAGGGACAGGGAGCAGCAGGGATGGTGTGGGGGAGTGTCCCTGTCTGAAAGAAATGGACTTGAAACAAATCAAACCTTTGCTCTTGTAAAAACCAGAATCATTCCCACCTTTCCACAAAAGCCATCATTTCATAGTAGGAATATTCTTATTTTTAAGGTGCCTGGGAGGCTATTACTCATAGATCTTCTTGACAAATACTTCCTATTATAAGAACTTGAAAAGAAAAGGAAAAAATAACTAGGATAAATGTAAAATATTGGCTCCGTATAGGATAGTAATCAGCTGTTTATTGGTCTCTACTAGACAAGTAATGACCAACCACAGTGTTAAGTACCAGCAACATTGCCTTGGGCCCTTGCCTTCTAACACCAGCCATTATCTGATTAGAGAACCTCCAAAGAAGTCACTATTGCATAATTTTATGGGTCTTAACAGTGCAGGTTGGCTGGCAGAAAAACTACCTAGGAGGGTTGATAAAGCAACAGTGAAACATGATTTTATTTACTTCACTTACACCTTGGTCTCTGAAAGAGTACCTGAGTATCTCAGATACCGGTGGCTGCACAGGAAACCTAAAATCAATCCAAATAGGAATTGCGTGGGACATGGGGGAGGTGGAGCGAGGAGACAGGAAAAGTAAAATTATCTGTCTCTTGAAGCTTTTCATGAACTGCACAGTTTGAAGTAATGAACAACATTGTTATAGGTATCTAGATCCTTTCTTAGGTGTTATGTATTTAAAGCAGGTAGATAGGGTTTGAGCAGTGCTAAAACCATACATGTAATATGATTATGGGAATAAAATGTGTTTCTAATCCTTAATAATAATGTATTCTTCTAAAGGCAACCACTCCATGGTTAACTATGTTGAATGTCCCTGATTAACAAGTGGAAGGCAGTGACATAATTAAGAGGTTATCTGTAGTAATAAAAATGCCCAAACCTGTCTTGGAATGTGATCCCTTTAACAGATAATTTTTAAGAATGCATGTCCTTGCTTTCTCTGTGGAGACACACGTTAGTGATCCCAGGAGGGGAAATAAACATACGTTTTTAAATGAAGATATTTAAAATGTACCCCATATTTCAGCATGTTGCTATAACCTGGTCTTTTTTATGTTCCTCCTATAAAACCTAAATTAAGCCTCTTAGGAGTGGTTTTGCTGCAGGTTTCGACTAAAAACACAATACATTTTAAATGGTTCCAGTACTTGAGTGCACTTTAACATGTAATCACTAATGTGCATTCTCTTCCTCTCTCTTCCAAGCACCAGTCCTTCTAAAAGGATGAGACTTCTTTAAAATGTAGCTTCATTTGAAATGTAAACTTTTAACAAATAGTAATTGCTTCTGTAGCTCTATTGATGAAGTGACTGGCAGCAAATCTTTTCTTTCTTTTTTTTCCCCCCTCTCTCTGTAACATTTTGAAATACCCATCAGTGTCAAAGGAAACTGCACACGCCTCCTTTGGTGCTCTAAATAAGGCTCAGCAATGTTAAGAAAAATGTCAGAAAAAGCTCAGTGGATTAAAGGAACATTTCTGCACCATGTCAAGGAGGATGGCAGGGCAGACTGGTCTGCATAATTTTGAAAGATATTTTTTGTAAAACGCTTACTCTTAGAAACCCAATGAAATTTTATTTGGAAAGATTGGATATTGTATTTGATAACATACAACCTTCGGTTGTTTTTCTAAATCTTGTTATTTTTTAAATACGTCTTTGGTATGTGTTCTTTAAATTAGAACTATAATACACTCATCTTTTGGTAGAATGTTCCTGTACCCGGGTGCAGCGTTAAAATACATTTCAGACTCTTTCATGCATTTTTCTTTTCTTTCTAAAATTCTTAGAATGTTCACTCAGCGAAAGCAGTGAAAATGCTCGGCTCTTCCACATGCAAATTATTTGAACTAGTCAGTCTTTTCTCCCCTTAAATAAAATGTGTATATAGCTTTGGAGATTTTCAAAAAATAAATCATTTACATGCATTTGTGAATTAAAAATAAATTACTGGTATGAGGTTTTTCGTTTGTTTTGTTCCGTTTTACTGAAGAATATGCAATAGTCACAAAAGAGTACAACGACAGTAAAATATTCCACAGCATTGTAACTATGTAATTAAAACAACGTCAAAAAACATCTTACAAATTTAATACTAGATACCACCAGAAATGGCAAGATTAGTTTTACAGAAACAAGGTAAGTGTCAGCTGATTTTAAATATAAACTTTTCCAAAACAGGTTAAAAATGAATTTAGACAAATTTGACTCTTAACCTTTAAAGATTTCCTGCCCATTTCTGTATGTCCTTTATTACATTAATTTTTTATTTAAATTACACCATTAACTGGATATGAATTTATCAAGAATACATGTATTGATTTATAAAACAGTACCATTAATTATTATAATAGCTAGATGTAGCTGATATTACAAAGCCATTTAAAGGTTTTTAATATAACTTGGACATACATAGATAGATAGACATTATGGACAAGAGTACAATTTAAACTGGCTACCAGCAGTTAATGAAATCCTTGATTTATATTCTAGTTTAGAGATTGATTATATTGTTGCTTTGTAAAACTATTTATGTTATGCCATTATTCAAAGGATGTCTCAATAAAAAAGCTAAATAAAATATTCAGTCAATTCCCAAAGCAGATTTTGTTTTCTATATTTTAAATGCTGGTGAAAATAATTGATTGTGTGTGTTCCAAGCTTTGTCATTTCCATTCCAGAGGTGGCTTTCCTGATGGGAGCCTCGTTTGCATATGCACACTTTCGCACACTTTTGATCCTTGCAGAAACAAACCCCTTGTCTTTATTTCATTATGCCTCCCACCCCCAGTAACAAACCCATGTATATTTCACAGACCCCGAATATCAGGACACATAAGTCTTTCTGGCATCTTTTATGTTATGCATTTTTTTTCTTAAGGTTGTGGAAAACTGGGACTTACCCCAAAGCCGCAAAGCAGGCAATCACGAAGAGTATTTGGGTAAGAATGCAATCTGAAGAGGAAAAGAAGAAAAATGAGGAAGAATATCAGCAAATAACAGTAACACTTTCAAATTATTTTTCAAATGGTAATTAGCCAGCAAATAGATTGAAAGTTAAATTCTTTTCACATTGTACTTGGTTTGGGTCTCCCAGTCTCTTTATTTATATCACTTTTCCTTGCCTGGCAACATATGTTACCGATTTATTATAGTATTTTTACTGTTAGCAGACAAATCTAAAGGCTAGCTGAGAAGGCTAGCTTCATCTGATGACTTTAACAACAACTGCAGGGCATCCTTGAGGGTGAGCCAATAGGCTCTTTTGAAGCTATAATACTATTAACCATTTTGATGCTGAAATACTTCTCATAGCCAAAATTGGTTCTGTTTTTTCATGGGCACTCCAGGTTCTACACATAAGAAAGTTAATGTAAATGATTTGTTTTGTAAATATTTCAATAGCCTTCTAAGCACTTTCTTCCATGTGTCTTAAGTTCCCTAAAAGCCATCGGTTTCTTTATTTCCCCTTCTTTTACAGACACTGAAATCTGTGGCACACATTCATAAGTAAACAGCTATCAAGCATCAGGTTAAGTTGTCACGTCTCTCTCCCCCATGCCATTAATTCTCTGCTATGCTATTAAAAGACACAAACATCCTTTAGAATTTAAATGATCACGTTTCTCTGCTATATGTACAGCCTAGAAAAGTAAAGTTCAAGCAAGATTCTTCTTGGCTAAGAATCTGAAATTACTTTCCAAATTAGAGACACCATTAAAATCAAGACCGTTTTAACAGATATGTGACCCTAGCTAAAGGTTTATACCTTTTAATACGTCCACGTGAAAACGTCTGTTTTAGAATTTTATTTGTTGACTAAAATATTGATTTTAAAGGTAACAAACTTCCATTTTTATGATTTCTAATGTATGTCAATCCAAATTATCTTGTCGTTTTAATTTAAAATTTTTAGCCACAATTTCTCAATTTAAATGTCTATGTGGGATTCATTTACAATTTCAGATACATTTCATAAAACCTCCTTTGAGCATTCATGACTTGAAAATTTAGAAATTAAATCCCGATTACTGGAAGGCAGTATTTCTTGTCTAAAGGGTCTGGCTCAGCAACTAAAATTTAACATAATTTCGATATTGGAATTCAACCAATGAAAAACAGACATTCAGTGCAGTACTGGGGGTTCTGACTGTCAAAAAATGTCCATTTTGAGGACCTGAAATACATTCTGGACCCCTGGGATCCAGAAGGCACTAAGAGACCATTCAATATGTCCATCCAAACATACCTAACATGAGAGATTCTGTCTACAAATCATAACAATGCCACAGCCCTCGAACACATTTAAGAATACACAATCATACCTGGTTTTAAGACATTTACATACAAAATTTGACTTCAAAACAGGTGGTGAAATAACTACAGCCATGCAATCATTCATCTGATTCTAATTTGTATGGAAAGTTATCAGATCTTTAGCATTTATACTTCAATATACTTTAACCACTCTTAGTATTTATGACAATGGCCTCACCCACTACAACCAAATAATAATAATAATAATGAGTAAATGTTGTATTCAGAAATATATAGTTGTATAGTTTCATCATAGTCTAAATTGTGGTACTATTTAAGTTGGCCGATAGTTTATATCTGTTATCAGATACTTACAATGTGTATTTCTTTTTTGTCCCAGCGTGGCATTGTATGGTGACTGTGGGTAATTTTAGGTCAGAAGTAATTATGATCAAAAGGATTTCAGCTTCAGAAAATGAGGCCAACTTTCTGAAGGCATAAATGCACTCCATTCCAAAAGTGATTATATGTCAGGTTATGAATTCCCAAGTGACTCAGTGCTAGTCCCGTCATTCTAAATGCCCTAATTAAGACAAGTTAGTTTTTAAATATTATTCTTCTTCGAAAGATGGAGACAATAAGGTTGGAGAGCCAAGAGTTTTCTTTGTCCTCAAAAACGTATGTTTTTGAACCAAAATCGAATCTCTAGGAGAGTTTGATCCGCCCGCATATTTAGAAGCCTGCCTTAAACTGTGTACACGCGGCTCTGTGCTTTTCTACAACAGGTCATCTTCTCTGACAACCAGCCGGCAGTGCCCTTAATAGAGACGCCTTCCCACCCTCCTCTACCTACCACATTCTCTCTCTCTCTCCCTTTCACCTTAAAACAGGTGTCTTTTTAATACCTGAGTCTAAAGATACAGGTTTCTCCGGCTTCTGGCTCCAACTCTGTCGTGATCATTTTTAGTAATTGACATGGCCCCTTCTCAAAACCACTCAGAGTCTTAGCTGGAATCCCCACTCTGCCCAACCTCCACTCTTCCCCGAACCCCATGGGCCGCCCCCCCGGCTTTCTGTTTTGTTCATCACCTTGGTTTCTTACCCCACCACCCCAGCCCCATTTCTGACCTGCTCTTTTTCTGGATCAGACGCAGGCAGGTTGAGAGGTAATGAGAACCAGATGGACATAGTGCAGAAATTGCCCAAATGGGTATGAGAATGTGGGGAGCTGTCAGGCATGGAGAGAAGCTGGAATTTTTCAGCAATAAAATGGGATTTATCGCCACTCTACCACAGTCATTGCCGACAACCGTTTACCTTGACAGAAACCCCATTCCAATAGGCCACGCCGATGCAGATTCTTTTTTCCCAAAGAGTGATGATTGGTATTTGTTCTAAGGCTCAAATGGCCTGCACTAAAGGTGAAGCATTAGGCCAAAGTCCTGTATTCCCCACTGAGGCAAATGAACCTGCTAAAATAAGTTCCTTCCACAATGGCTGTGTAATTGAAACCAGAAAGTGAGAGAATTTGATAAATTGCTTGACCCTGAAAGAATGTTAAGGTCATAAATTTTCATTGCATTTTTTCTCTCCTTTTTTTATATTTTTATATATTGATTATATTTAGTATCTGCCTCAAAATTCAACAAGCTTACAGATCATCGGATGTGGTCCCAAGGGAAAGCACAGTAAATCATCAATTAAGAGGGCATGGAACATTATTCCCTCATCTTCCAAAGAGAAATGCCAGCTCCTTGGTAGTCCAAGGACAGTTATGGAGGTGTCTCACATCTCAGAATTATTCAATTTAGCACGCAATTTGTCCTGGCATGGACAAAGTAAAATCTACAGAAAAGATGTTTTTCAGAAGGGTGCTGCTATACTTCTATCATTTAAGAATGATGAACTGTTAAGAAACTGGCAATCCATTTGCAGGAATCACACCCACATACCTTTTCTCATGGTAACCTAAAAATAAGAAAGATTGTATTTTAGCTACAAAGGGCGATCCCCGTTTTTAGGTAAGTTGAAAGTGTGCCTGTGTTTGCGAGCGTGAGCACCCGTGCTTCTGAATGCTGGTTTTGGCAAATTCACTTTGAAATTATTCAAACTTTCTTTTTTGAAATGTGGATTGTCTTAATGTGGTAATAAAGCACAGGTCATAAAAACAGCCCAAGTCACATATTACACAATGTAAAATGGACTCAAATATGAAAGTCATCACGTAGTAGAAAATTTCTACACATCTTGCTGGAAGGTTTTACTTGTTTTTCTAAAAAGTGAATGAACTGAGCTTGCCAGCATTTTAATTTAGCTGTATTCTCTACTCATCGCTTATGGTGATATATTATGAAGACATATATTCTCTCAATTGGAAGCAGGTTAGATAATTTCCTGATAGCCAAAATTTCTTGTCCTTGACAATTTTAAAGGACAACATATCTCCTTTGTATTTGTGTGCTAGGTTTGCTAGAACCATTAAAGAAATAAAATCAGAAGTATTTTGTCACTAATACATCACTTTTATGTTCAGGATTTTCAGAATTCCAGAGACCCAAAATGAGATACAGGGTGGAGTTTCTCATTTACCATTAGGAGAATTTCTCTAAATTAAGAAAGCTTCCTGTTGATTTATTTTCAATGACTACTTATCAGCTTAGAATTTGAAACCAGTGGTAGCTTTGGGATGCATAGGTATTAAATAAACCCATGAGTTTTTCCTCAAAACCGTCTGAATTGTGTAAGAAAAAGATCATTGATGTTGCTTTCCACAAAGTATTATCAGTAGGGATGAGGCTAAATAATGTCTAGTTTTATATCTCACTTTCTTTTGCTCACAAGTAATTAATGACAGTGTTTATTAAAGGTATTTCTATCTCAAAGTAATTTTTTTGTCAAGTAAAGAAGAAGGAAAGAAGGCCCATGAAAGAAATAAATCTCAAATTTTTGTTATTTGTGAATACAAAGTCAGAATTTTTGAGTAATATGAAGTAGTAAGAAGTACCAGGGCTGTTAGAAACCTTGGAATCTAGCACCAGAGTACAGAACAAGATGATAACTTTCATATGTTATTGCTTATGTGCATATGAATATCCTAATAAGATTTCAACAGCAACATGTCTTCATCTTATAGAAAGGAGATCATGATATACATATGATCAGCCTTTAACCCAGTGTCTTTTTCTAGTGTTAAAATGTGGCTTCCTTCCTCTGCCCTCAATAATTTTGCCGCAAGCCTGTTTCAAACGAACAAAAAATAAATATATGCATATGTATATATATACATATATAAGTATAAATAAAATATGAACAGAAAATGGATTCAATCACTAATATTTTTGCAAACTAATGTCCAGCTGATGCAACTCAATTTTATTTTGCATCACATTAGTGTCATAATGGTAATGACTAGCCTTTATTCACTAACAGTTTGAGTCAGCACTTTGAGACATTTTCAAATTAGGTCATACTGCACATTCGTGGCTGATACAAAGGTTGATTAAGAGACCTGCACAATTGTAAAGTGATGTGGTGTGAGTTGAATTAAGTTCTCTCTGATAGTTACGGGAAATGTAAGCCACTATAACTAAGCAGAAATAATGTATGGGCTATAGGGGGAGAATATATTTCCACAGAGTGCTTGAAGTAATACTCATTTACAATTTAACAAAGTCCTCTGTCTATTATGGAAGAATTCTATCATGGGGCCTGAAAACAAGCAATGCATTACAAAAAGGACACTGGAGGCCTGGTCTCCAGTTCTGTTTCGGTGAAAGTCAGTTTTTGCCTTTATGTCCCTTTTGACCTTCTCAATAAAGACCTTTTTTCCCGCCTCTAGACACTGTCTGCTGCTTTTCTGAAAACGATCCTGTGTCACAACCAAACCATTTGCCCATAATGTAACAATTCTGAGTCAAGGCTAAACTGCTGTGCCAGTGAGACCTGGAAGAAGGGGGAAGAAAAAGAGTCTTTTAAAGTAATACTGTTATGGAAAATCTATCAGTTCATCTAAAATTTTAAGGCATAGGATTTTCTTTAATTCATCCAGCACTTCAAATAAATTGTAAAAATGGCTCCTGGAAGGCAAAAGTACTTTTTAATTGAGCTTAAAGGGAACAAAAATAAAAGCTAAAACTCACAATCGTTGGTTTGGTCGAAAAGGGCAAAAATAGTAGTTATTATTAACACTGTATTCACAACATATTGCCCTCTCTATAGAATAAAGGAGCCACAGAAGATTTTCTAAATATACATATATTGGCCGGGTGCATTGGGCTCAGGCCTGTAATCCCAGCACTTTGGGAGGCCGAGAAGGGTGGATCACTTGAGGTTAGGTGTTCAAGACCAGGCTGGCCAACATGGTGAAGCCCCGTCTCTACTAAAAATACAAAAATTAGCTGGTGTGGTGGCACATGCCTGTAATCCCAGCTACTCAGGAGGCTGAGGAAGGAGAATCACTTGAACCCGGGAGGCAGAGGTTGCAGTGAGCTGAGATAGTGCCACTGCATTCCAGCCAGGGCAGAGCAAGACTCCGTCTCAAAAAAAAAAAAAGAATATATATTCTTTTTGCACTACACTTATGTAGTGCAAGTGGCTTTAAAATCCAAGGAACCTGGAAAAAAACTTAAATGGTGTGTGGCACCTGGACAGAAAGAAAAACTCCTCGGCTAAGCAGCTTTGGTCCTGAGGATGAAAAAGGACTTTGACTTGCACGTGCATTCTGCTTGCTTTCTTTGAATTGGCTTACTGAGAGATATACTTCTAGTGTGATAAAATCACGTTTTCTTTCATGTGTTTGATGTGTTTATTAAATTTCAGTTTCCCAGGTAGACTTTTCTGCTCTCCACATTTATTCCTGGATTCAGTCCCTGCCCATGGGCCCATCACAGTGTGCCCTACCATGCACCCACAGACCGATTACCTCCAGTTTATTCTAAATTTCTTTCCAATTACATCTGATTTTTTACAGTTTAAACTGAACTTACTTCCTCAAATAAGAATGAGTAGCCAAACTAAGTAGAAGGGTTCCACTAACAAAGAATTGTATGAGTTGATCTTTTTTAATTCACCAAATTAGAAATACAAAGTTGTAATAGCCATAATTATTCTCAATATTTATAAATATATTTATATTCCAGGCCCTGTAATTATGGTTTTCACAAGAATGAAAGAAAAAACGCCCTTCAAATTTTGGAAGAAATATAAAGAACTCTTTGGAAGGAAGGAAAAAACAAAGTAAGGGAGGGAGGGAAGAAGAGAAGAAAGAGAAATAGGGAAGAAAGAAAAAGCAAGGAAGATTGATTTTAGCTCTTTCACTCTCTTCTGACAAAGACTTCCTCTTGAATCAGCCATCCCTGTTGACTGGTTTCTGTCCCTCAGCTGTGAAAGATGGCAATCTATGAACATGATATACGAAATGGCTGCCTTCAACTCTGCTGTCATTTGCCTTTTGTTACTGCATCCAATCGATATTCATAATAAGCTATAACATGAATCTGAATAATCCCAAATCCCCTTTGTTGTTGCTCCATCCAGATTTGATGATTTCATCACAGAAACAATGGTCATGAGTATCTTCCAACGGAATATCCAATAACCCAGATTGAAAGGTAGATATCCCTGGATTCATAGTCTGCCAATTAATCCCCAGAGCAATGGTGGCACTATGTCTCAAGCCCATATGTTTTCATTTTGAATACACTCTTGGTATTTGCAATCACTTAATTTACATTTTCAAAAGGTCACTTGTGGTGCTAGCTGGGATGGATAGTATATTTTATTTATTTTGAAGTAGGCTAATTTGCCCAGCCGGGAAGACACACCTCTTCAGTCACTAGATGACGTAAATCTGAATCAGCCATAACATTACAGTGAATAGGTAAAAGTATTTTTGCTATTTTGTTAAGCAATTATGGTAATACTTGAATTTCTCTAACAGTTTAATTTAGTAGACAAGAACAGCATTTATTGAGAGCTATGTTTATTAATAGTAGGGTTTTTTATTGTTATTTTTGTAGAAATAATACAGCAACATTATGGGGGTGCAACATGACTTTTGATGATCTGGCATGCAGTGATTAAATAAGGTTAATCCTCATTTTATATGCTAATAGGATATTTATAATCTCTACAGCATATCCAATTTAATGATTTTATTCTCTGTTGTTCAGAAAGTATTTCTTGTTAGTGAAAGAGAATATCCTTACGTTCACCACAGATGCTAATTTAATTGGGTTTGAGTGCATTGTGTATAATTAGTCCACTTCTCTAATATTTCATCTATAATTACACAATGAACAATGTGCTTAAACTTCATAAAATCTGTGGGTTCAAAAGAAAATCTTCACAAAAACTGAGCATTCCATTTTCAGGGTTTCCCAAGCCCTACTAGCAGCCTGATGAAAATAAACTTCAGGACAGTGTAAGTGCACTGAATGGTGAATGAATGCCCAAAGGCTCTGAGACTTTGTAGTCTAAAGTCTAAAGCTAAAAGGAAGTTCCCCTCCAGCTCCACTTATCCCACTCGATGACAATGTTACTGGCAGTGTTGTTTGGACCAGGCCCAGCTGTCACTGAAGTAGCAGGATAAAAGTCGCCACATGCTATACTCCCAAGGTCCCTGCAAATGTCAACCTTCAAGCTGGTATTTTGAATGGCAAAGCTATTGGGTTTGAGGTCTGGATTCTCCCCCACCCCACCCCACATTCCCTCCTTCCCCCAGCATTTAGAGCTCTTTCAGGAAAACTCATTCCAGAGAGCAGCCTATGAAGTTTTATCATGAGAACCAACTTTTAACTTCGTTAGAAAATGTGAGCAAGAAGAGAAAGAGGAAAAAGAGAAAGAAAGAGAAACTGGTGTATGATTTTCAGAATTCCTCTACTGATCGCTGAGTGTGTGTGTTTATATTGCCCATCTTAGCTCAAATGAGGCTATTTACACTATCAGGCTAGTTCATTACAGAATTTAAAAAAAAAAAAAGATTGCAAGGATGAAAGAAAAATGGATTATGGGGTTTTAGCTGAGTTTCTCCAAAGGCTATAATAGCACCCCTATGCTAATAATGCATCTAATGCTATACAGCTCAGGGGAGTTCGCCAAGATCAACAACATATCCACACGGCCCTTTCAGTTCACCTTCTCTTGTATTCCTAAAATGTTCACCCTGTAAAGACCTGGAATAGTTCTTACTTTCTCATTTCACCTTCAGACATGTTTGCTTCACTTCAACCAAAAAGAGAACCTTGCCAAAGTGACTTCTATGACTTAACAGCCCACCCACTGGCCAACAGACAAAGACCCCCAAAGACATCAAACAGAATCTCTTATCTTTCAAACTAATAACCTGAAAATAATTTTTGTAAAGGAGTTGGTCCTGGCATTAGTCAGGAAAAACAGAATCACTACCAAGTAGTTCAACCTAGAGATTTAATCTAGGGAGCTAGTTACAAAAGTGTTGGAAGAACTGAAAGTCCAAATGGGGATGATGAGATCACCAAGAATTTGACCAAGACAGAAAGCCACTGCCACCCCTTGACTGGAAGGACAAAGAGAAGAAGGCAGGTCTGAGACCTCAGGGGAGAGGTAGCCATTGCAGAAGCACTTTCAATGCAGGTGGGAGAGTGGGAGAATGCCTATCCCAGCTTCTCTCCTCCTCCCTAACCAGCGTCTCCCTTTGCAGAACCTTTGTGGAAGCCAGATGGCAATGTACTTTGCAGGGTTAAGCCCCTTGGAAGACAAAAGAGCAAGGAAAGGATGGGAGTGAGTCTGAGAGCAAACAGATAAATGACCAGCACAGCCCTTTCTCAACAGCCATAAGACTTTCCTGTGAAGATAAAATTCCAAACAAGCCCCCATGTGACTACAGTAGAAGGAAATTGATATTTATTTTGGTTTCGAATTACTAAGGTGTTATACCTAGGAACCCCAGCAAGGAAAATGGCTATCATGTTCAGAATAAACATTCAAGCAAACTCAATATATTTTAGCTGCATGGATTAAAAAATAATGCAAGTGCTTACAAAGTTGAGGCCACCCTCACTCTCAAATCCTGAAGTTGTTTGTAAGGGTAATGCATCCTTTACTACACTGGTGTGGACCACAGGCAGCAGAGTGAGACACAAATTGGAGGTCAATCTTCACTTCAAATTTTCTGGTTTACATAGATTTTGTTACAGCCCAAATTTTGCTTGGACAAGGGTAGAAAGTTTTGTCCAGGGAAGCACTGCTGTGCCCTGACTGAACAGCAATGCATGCTTTGTGCTCCCTACTCACTGTCCTGCTGCCACAAAGCCAAATTAACTATTTTTTAATATTTTTTCTACTGTTCCCATACGCCTAAAACTATTCTTCCTGGATACCAGCTAACACGAATGGAGTTTATTGCTTGCACTCAGGAATAATGCCACCTATATCCTTGAATCCTCATCACAAGTACACTTTTTAAGGCTTAGCATTTTATCTTCTTACTACTCTATTTTCAGCCGTATCACTTGCCTGTTAAAATGCATGGTGTAGTTAAAAGAGATTTGCATTTGGTCCTCCAAAATGAAGATTTTATAAGTTGCCTTTTTTTTTTTTTTTTTTCCTCCTGACCAGAACCCATATTACTTGGAAAGGGAAAGGCCAAAGGGAAATTATTGCTATTTTAGACAGCAGCATAAATTTTCTTCCTATTTTTAACCTAGCTTTTAATTTAATAAGTTTTATGACCCTTATATTAAGTACATATGTTTTACAAGACATTGTGTCCCTTGAGTCACCCTGAATTTGCTCTACTGTACCAGAGTTAAATAAATGAATATTGTGTTTCTGATTTTAGTTCACCTTGTATTTGATCCTTTTAATATGCCTGGTAAACCTTCATAAAGGAGAGAGAAACAATACAACTCGAAAGTCATCTAAAGCCAAGCATATAGTATTTTAAATAAAATTAATGAAAGTGTCTCTTTATAATATTTTAAATTTCAGATTTCTGTCCCCACTGGTTTTTATAATAAATAATTAAGGATATACAAAATATTGGAAATTGTCTCTCGTCTCCCAAATTGGCAACTAAGCATACAAACACTTTTTTAGGCTCATTCCCATTGCCCTGTGCACAGGCATTTTTTCCTCAAATTAAAGCTTCAACATCGAAAACAACCATTTTTCTTTGGAAATATAAAGTGACATCAATTTTTTTAAGACAATTTCTCACTTTGTTGCTCAGACTAGGATATAGTTGGGTCATCTTTGCTAACTGCACCCTCACCCTCCCAGGCTCAGGTGATCCTCTTGCCTCAGCCTCCTGAGTAGCTGGGACTACAGGTGCATCCCACCACACCCAGCTAATTTTTGTATTTTTTGTACAGAGGAGGTTTTACCATGTTGTCCAGGCTGGTCTCAAACTCCTGGACTCAAGTGATTCTCCTGCCTCATCCTCCCAAACTGCTGGGATTATATAGGTGTGAGCTGCCAGGCCCAGCTGACATTCACTTTCTTATAAAGATATTCTATCATCATGTGTTCATGCTCATTTAAAAATGAGTTTAGCGTTATTTGAACATAAAGAGGGATGCACCAATGCTGAAAGAAAAGATTATTTGAACAACTCTATGGTTATTTAAGAAAAAGATGTTGAGTTTATAGCAGAATTGAGAATATCACGTATAGTGTCGATATGAAAAGATAAGTTTTCCTGAGTTTATAGGGAAGAGATAAGGTTGAGCAGGAGCAGAGGTTTGGCTTGACTCAAAGTTCTGTGTTTAAATAGTGCAATATGTAGCAACTTTGCAATGGTGACAAAATGTGCTTTTCAATTATTAAGATGTAGCAGATTTTTACATCCTACCAGAGTACAGTAGCTATTGATTCAAGCTGAATATTCAACTAGAAATTCTTTATAATGTAAAGATTTGCTTTAAAGTGTGTTTTATAAATTTGCTGCTTCCATTCTGATTTTAAAAATGGCTTCCCTATGCATGCCAACATTTAGTAAATCAATAGGTCACTAAAAGTGCACTTTTGGTCAATGGATTAGGGTGGCACAAACTCAAGATGGAAAAGTGAGCCTTTATCCCACAATTGCAGGTTGTGTGCCAGATGATATAACTGTGTATACTTAAGTTTTATAATGTATACGATTCAATTTAAGAAGCCATTAATTTCTTTCCTATTCATTTTGTTTGCGTTTGTCCTACTTCAGTGACTTTCAAGGACATGACCTTAAAATATAACTGGTTATTCAGGAGAATCTCCCTCAAACATCTACACAAGAATTGATGTTTATTTCATAACCATGGGTTCCAAAATTGGTATGTTGCTCTGTGATTTTTTTGTTAGAGGAAACCATCCATTATTTTCAAAAGGAAAAAAAAAATCTCAACCTTTCTATATTTCACTTCAAGACTGAGTGACCAAAGTATTAACCGTGTTTGAAAACTCTTTGAATATTTGCCACCTTGTAGGTTATTTGCATTTAAAAGTTTTTTTGTTTTGTTTTTTAAAATAATGTGAAAGTCCATAGTATCTAGAAACTCTTGGTTAGTCAAACCAAATAAGTTATAGCCCCACTGCTGAGGAATACAGGTTAGGATGGAATGTTGGCATTAGGCTCCAGGAAAACAAGGGCTGGCCATTTTAGCCCTTCATAGAGAACTCTTGGTCACCTCCCAAGGGGCAAATTGATGTCAAGTTCTGCTGTCTGTCAGGATTAAGTGCTTGTTTGCTTTTTCACTAACATGTGGTTTGAGAACAAAGCAGCTCAAATCTCCTCAGTCCCTAACAAAGCATCTCAAATTGCTGAGTAAAATTCCTTAATCCCCCATCTTAATCTGAAAACACCAGCAGCGCAGGGTAGAACACTGTGGTCTCTTTTTGTAATGCTCTCCACCCCACCCACCCCCGCCTTCCTTCCCCATCCCTGACCACCTCCTCCTCACCACCACCACCATGAACATGTGCATTTGGCTCCTCCAGTAAATGGTTCTTCAACAGAATATTATCAAACAGGAAATTCAGGTAACTTGGTCCAAAATCATGCGGTTCTAGTGATATTTATTCCTTATCAACTTCATTCATTTTAAGAGTAAAGGGAAAACATAAAGACCAGACAGAGGGATTAATGGACTACCTTCTTATAACCTTGAAGGTCATGTGTATACAAATAGTCTAAGTGTCACAAGTTTTAACGGACAGGTTTTAACTGCTTCTTTGTAATATTTGTCAGCTCTCAGTTGGAAGCCAAAAGGATATGGAGATTTTGAATACAAATTTAGAATATTTTTACTAAGGTAAGAGAAGGAAGCAAAACTAACTTCAATGATTGAAACTATGAAACGATCTTTGGTAACATGAGCAAAAGAATCAGAATAATAGAAAATACTTTCCATTATTTGCATACGTTCATTACACATTAAGGATCAAGAGTTTATCCATTGACTAGAATGGAAAGGCTCCAACATGTTGCTGCCTTAATTTGCAAAATGTTGAACTCTGCAAGTTGAATTATATAAAACCTTACTTTCTCTCAGAATAAAAAGGTATTCCTTGTGATTTTAATACTTTATAATATCTTTCCTTACCATTTTAGTTGAAAATAGTATTGGTAGATTTTTCTTGAGGAGATTTTTTGGGGGCAGTTCCCAAATTAAGTTCTGATTTAAGAAAGCTGAAACTCATGGCAGTTACCTTTTTTGATTTTTCTATAATAAAATTGAATAAGATTTGCCATAATAAATAAGTAAAATCAGAAAACTCTACTCCTGCACTCTAAAAATTTTATTGAATTGAATGCCACTTTAAAGACAGATACTGATCTAGCAGGCTCTTGCTGTTTTCCCACTCTTTCACAATATCCCCCCTACCTGAAACAAGTGAAGTGAATAAAACCCAATTCCCCAGTCATCCTGGACTCTCTTGCAGTATATGTATCTGAGAAATGGTGATAAAGCTCCATAGAGAATGTAAAAGATAGAAAAGCTAAAACTTCCCACCACCCATGAAAATAGTACCTGTGCTATATTTAATAGCATCACTTTCCCCATTTTTCTTCTTGGCATTTTTACTTTCCACAGGGTTGGGTAAAGGAAAAGGGCCGAAGGAGAGGGAGGTACATGCAAACATACTAGTTCCAGCCAAAGCCTTTATTGACAACAGTCTCTGAGACTTTTAACTTCTATTTTAAAAAATAAAGTAATTGGAGTTCAGATAAAACAACACATTTTTCTCGGCACATTTATTTCTGCTTGTGAAAGTCTCATTTAAATAGTGGAAACCGCCCCTCTCCCAATTCAGAAATGATTATCTTTTACAAATGTCAGCTTTTTAAACTCGCCACTTTAGTATCAGAAAAATGGAAAATCTGGGCAGCTGCTACAGCTCCTAATCCATAAATCCTCAACATGAACCTCTCCACCCCAAACCCAAGATTGGAGAGAATACCCTAGGATGACCTAAATAGAGCCATAATCCCAGAAAGGCTTCATGGTTCAATAGGAAGTACATGGACTATAGTCAAACTATCTATGTTTGAGTCCCAGTTCTTCTTTTTCCTGACTGTGTGACCTTGGGAAAATCACCTAACCTTTCTGTGCCCAAATTTTCCTGCAAAATGAGGATAGTGTTTGTACCTAATTCCTGTGAATAATAAATAAGTTAACATTTGTGAAATACAACACTATCTGACATTGAGTACATGCTATTAATATATCAATGTTTGATTTTTTAAAAATTTATACCATTCCAAGTTAGTTTAAAAATAAGATCTTTTCCCCCCAACTTTGTTGAAAGAAAAAGCACTTTATATCTTAAAGTGACAGCAGGGGAAGAAAAGAGATAACATGATAAGAGAAAGTTTTGTTTGAAGAATATGCATGACAAAAATATTGCAAATAAGTGAAAAACATGAAAAGTATATTGTTAAGGGTTCAAAACATTTGGAAAAGAATATGATGTGTTTCATGTCTTAATAGCCAATCTTATTCATAACCAGTAGTTTTTTGAGAACTCTTGATTATTCTAGACAAGTTATTTTGCTAAATAAACTGTTGGATATTTAGGGTACATCTACCTTGGCAAATATTTATTACTAAAAGTTGGATTTGAACAGATAAATACCATGTTTTGGAACATCTTAATGACCTGAGTTGAGATCCCCAAACAAATATTTTAAGTTTTATATATATATATATTTTTTTAACTAATGAACATGCTCATTTTAAACATTAAAAAAAAAAAATCAGCTCCTCGGTAAGTGTGTTCTAAAAGGCTCTATAAAGTTTTTTACAAGATTTCTGATATATCCTTCCAGGTGTCATTTAAAGTAGAATTTCTAGTTGCCCCATTGAAATAGTCATAAAAATGTTTTCCTTCATACATTCTTTCAGCGAGTTTTCATTGACTACATACCTGTGCTAAGCCCAAGGTTAGTTACAGTTATGCAGCAATGAACAAAACAGATATGATCTATGACTAAAAGCGTATGGTTGACAAAGATTTCCTGCTGGCTTATGTACACCCATATAAAAATGATGGAAAATCTTTTGTCCTAGTCTTGCAGCCTGGATGTGTTTTCTCAGCTTCTTCAAAAAAATAGAGATATATAAGTATATCAAATCGTCACATTGAACATCTTAAATTCATACAATTTTATTGGTCAATTATACCTCATTAAAGCTTGTGGGGGAAGAACAGGAGTTATTATGTTGACTATGCAACACAATCTGAGAATAATCAAGACAAATTAAGGGGTCTGAGTAATGTTTCAAAACATTAATCTCACTTTAGTATAGGCAAGATTCCCAAAGCTAAGCTTGAGTGAAAAACAAGGAGAAGGTCCTTCAATATAGGTCAACTTTATCAAGAGTTAGTAGAAAAGATATAGAGGGCCCCTGGGTCATGGCAGCTTAGCATCTTGTTGATCATGGTATCATGAGAGTTACTGTAAAGAGGAAGATTTGAAATGGGGATATTACAAACTGTGCACGGACTACCATTGCACAGCAACAGTATTTAAAATGTTTGGAAGAAACTCAAAACTTTCTGCAGGCCATAACTCTTTAACACAAGTCATAACACAACTGAAATTCTTAGACTTTCGCTAGTTGTATAATCATGAGGCCAGAGCCAAAGGTTCAATTCTCATGCTCACTAGTTTCACCATATCTTACAAGAATCACTGATTCCAAACTAGAAATCTCACTTAAATCAATACATAATAATATACATTCTTATATACAGACATACACACAAATGTAGAAAAACATTATGAATTATTCAAATAATTATTAGTAATAGTCACCCATATCTGATCAAAATATCTACATATGATATCATTTATAACTATTGAGTTCCCAGACTTCAGATAGCACGAAAATTACCTGGAAGCCTTGTTAAAACACCAACTTCTGGGGCCACCTACTGAATTTCTGATTCAGGAGTCCTGGTGTGGGGCCTGAGAATTTGCATATCTAACAAGTTCCCAGGGGAAACTGATCCTGCTGTTCAGAGAACCACTTTGAGAACTACTGACATGTCAATGCCATTTTGCCTGAATGATGAAAGTCTGAGGGTGATTTGATACCTCTCTGTTCCGGTGTGTTCAATTCAACTCTGGGAAGATGGTAAACAGCTGTTCTTTCTCCTCACTAGCGAGAAGACAGAAAATAGAATTAACCTGCAAGCCAAATGATTTAAGTTTGCCCTAGAGGGGAAAAGTCTTTACATAAGGGTTATTAAGCACTACGATGGGCTTAGAGGGTTAGTAAGAGAAAGTGTTTGTTACCTACCTCCCTGGAGGTTTTTAAGAGTTTCCAGGTCTTACTTGAATAGAGGGGAAGAAGAGAGAGAGCACAAAGCACACTATATATTCAGGTGGGCCCAGACCCATTTCTCTACCTTTTGGTGGACTGAGATAACTATTTTACCTTCCTTTGTTCCTCCATCAGAGTGATAAGAAATTTTTCCTCTGTTTTCCCGCACCGCAGAGAGTGTTTCAGATTTACATCAGATGGAAATAGTTTAACGTATACTCTTTCCTCAAGACAGAAGAACAGATCAGCCAGGGCATCTTGGCTTCTGACTTTCTGCTCCCCATGCTAGAAGGCACCAGATTAAGAGCTTCACATCTATCTCCTTTGAGGAAAAAGCCCAGACATCAACTCAGGAAAACTCACCAGAAGTCTGCTTTCAACATGGGTCCAGAGCTTCCAGGAGAATGAAAACAGATTTGGTTAGTAGCCAACACAACAAATTTTCTTCAGGTTAAACTCTTTAATCTCAGCTCTTTGCCTGCTCAGAATACAAGACCAGTCACAATCTACAGCTCATTCTTCCTCTTCATTCACTAGACATCTGACTTTTTCCAGGGTTCCCATCATGGAATTTGAAAAACTGACACTCACACTCCCATCCGCTGCAAGAGCTCAGACTCTGGCAGCTGAAAGAGCTGGGCTCACAGCCCCTTTCACTCGTTCCCACCTGTGTGACTTTTAGCAAGGTACTCAGTCCCTCTGTTCTTCCTCTGTAAAATGGAATCAATTATATCTACTACCCTGGGCTTCCTTGGTGACTAAATGAGATGCAGTGTGAAGAGGATGTAGCCCAGTGCCTGCTCCACAGAAGGAGCTCAACAAATGTTAGGATTTTTTCTCTTTTTAAAACCCAGTCTCTGAAGTCTAATCAACATTTGTTACAAAGACAATTTTGTATTTAAATATGTAGATATTGTCTATCTCAGATCTTCTCCAAAGTCAATGCAACTTTACTTCACTGAGGGCCTCTGGATTTTCACTGATCTATACAATAGAAAATTCTTCTCTTGCACTGGTATATTAATAGGCAAAATTGTTTTGCAGGCAGTTACACAATTAATTCCCAATCAACATTTCCTTTGGAGCCCACTATTTCCTTTAATATGTAGTGAGAAAATGGAGAAATATCTTTGGAATCAACACTGATATTCAGATTTCTCTGCTTTGTTGTAAACAGCAAAAAATAAGCCTTAACTATTTACAAATTTGGAATTATTCTGATTGTAACTAAAAAAATAGCAAATAGTTATAAAATGGAAATAATATGATTCTCTGTCTCAAAGCATCACTGAGGATGAAATGTGATAATGCATGCAAAATAGCATAGTTCATAGTATGTAGTTATCTGTAATTGTTGTTATTAGTATGATAGTTTTCATATTTGAGGATGAAAGTCTTCTTCAAATCTAAACATCAATGCTTAGAAGTAATTTAATCCTGAGGAAAAGTCTGTTTCTTTCCCTAACTCTGTACACACCACCTTTATAGACTGATAACCAGAGCATGTGCAACCTTATCCACAGAAAATCTCTACTTGGGCTGTAACTTTATTCTTTTTATTACTCTGTAGGAGCAGGTGTTTATGGTAAATCTCTGAGTATATTTCTTTCATAATTGAATTCTGTATTTTACATCCTCCCTTCCAGCCCACATTTTTGGAAAATGTGCATGGAGTCATGGTCATTTAGAACTGAAGCTACCCTAGAGAACTTCTAATCTGTTCACATTGTTTTGCAGATGAGAAGACTGAGGTTCAAAAATGCTGAATGATGTTCCAAAGCCCCTAAATCTGTACTGTCAACTTAAGAACTCAGGGCTCCTCCTTCCCATCCCAGAAAATAGGGAATTAGTGCTAAGAAAAACTAATTCAAGGTTTTAAATATCTGTTGCATGGAGAGTGTGTTTTTATTCTCATATTTCCAAGAATTCTTGTATTTGTGATAGAAACCAACTTTAGGAAAGTTCATCAGAGCAGGGTTGCATGGGCTCACATAACATAACCCCAGGCTGCGTAAAAATTCAGGGCACAAGACCGGGTCTTGCTATTGGTCTCTTGACTCTTTCTTTGTAAGTTGACTCATTTTCTCACGCTGGCCTTCTCTACAAATCCACCTTAATATAGGAAAAGAATTATAACAATTAGGGCAATGTCATGCTGAATATGACAGCAACCTACTCACATGAGCGTAACTAAACAGAAGTTTTATTTTTCTCATAACAAGAATTCTGAAATGGAGTAGATGAAGGCTGGTACAGCTACTTGAGCCAGTCATCAATGATCCAGGGTCCTGTTGATTCCTACTCCATTGTTCTTAGCAGGCTTAAGATTAGTCCATGGTACATAAGTTTCAGGCAGAAAATGGAAGAGGAGTAAGGGCAAAAGTTACTTGTCAGCTGAATCTTTTATCAGGACACCAATATCGTGCCAGAAGTCCTACACTGCAGACTTCCATTTCAATCACATTGGCCAGAAATGGGAACATGATCATATTTGACTCCAGGAGAATGTGAGGAGATGGATATTTTCAACTGGAAACACTACCACTATTTTTTTAAATGGGATTTTCTTCAGAGGAGAAAAGGAAAGAATGGATGTTGGGTGGGTAAGGTGTCTTCTCTATTATTTCCAACTAGACAAATCCTGAAAAGAGCCATTAATTGGCTCCCTTAGTCACCGCACTCACTCTTGTGGCCAGGAAAGTGGGCTATGATGATTCACAGAACCACGGGTGGGTTAGGAGGAGAGGAGTCTAAACTTAGGAGGAAGCACAATTGTCACATAAAGAAGCAGGGTGCTCAGCAGGCTAGATAATAAATATGACAGTCCAAATTGCATAAAGTAAAAGCCAAGGATTTGCTCAATATTTAAAATACTGATCAGGATCGTGAATTGTGAAAAGCATCAGGAATTTCATCTGATGAAGTTCATCACATATTCCAAAGCCATAGGAACCTTGCAGTAAAAGGCAGGGTCCAAATGTGAAATATGTGAGATTGCATACCCATGTGTCAGGTGCATCATTTTATAGCCTATGGGTGAGTAATAGGCCAGGGCTAGGTATATGCTGCCTCATCTAGTGATACTGTCTTCAATCATGTTAATTAAATTAGTATGACCTGCACTAATGAAAACTGCAAAAACCTATTTTGGTCTCTATCAGCACATACATTTTGATAATTTAGTCCCGCCATATTTGTATGCCTCTCAATACCAGATTTAATGCTCATAATATCAGCGTAATTTTAAGCATTTTCTATACAAAACTAACAAAGAAAATGACTTGTGAAGTAAATTTCATTTCGGGTGAGCAGCAAACCAAATCAGGAATTAGAGATTCATGATGGTTTTACGGATACTTCCAGTTTTATTCACCCGTCTCTCTTTCTTAACATATATTCTTCTTTGACATGTTTTCTAAATGATTAGCCACCTGAGAAAATATTTAAATGACCATATCATAAGGTAAAAGATTTATGGCCTAAATTACATTAAACAAATTCAATATGCTGTGCATATAGAAATGAGAAGCTTTCAGATATTTTAGCCATTAAAATGTGCCTTAAAATATTTAGTGTCTGTTTGCAACAGTACAATTTCCTTTTCCCTGTTCACCTAATGGCATATTCTCTGAGTAACCAAGCAAAAACAAATGACTTAGTCCTTGGTTCAGAAAAATAATGGGTTACTAGCATAATTAATTTTATGTTTAATTACTGTAGAATGAAACAATTCAACAATATCCAATCAATCCTTAGAATGACAGAACAGAAGGTCAGCAGTTGCTAAGTCAATTGTTTTGAAAGAGAAATTTATGTCAGGTTCTCTTTTATGTGCTATGGAAAGAAATTGGATAAAAGTGGTCAAGCAAACATTAATTAATTGTATAAATATAATCCAGTTGTCATGCTAAATCACAGAGGCAGGATACAGTTCTCAGAATGGTGGATATGCACCAACGGCAAATTTCAGTGATATGCTAAACCTCACCCACTTCCATTTCATGCACAATCAAAAGGCTTAGGGTAAAATATTAACATCTCTAGAATTATTTTCTTAAGTTTGAGTTGACAACTCCTTGAAAAGATATGAATGGTTCCAGTCCATTTCCTTTTATGCCCACCCATCAGCATGAAGGGCCAGGTCTAACTGACCACCCCTTCCTCTCTGCCTCCCCCATCCCATTCCTTGTTGTGCCGTTAATAGCAAGAAAGAGAACCCAAATTATTTCACAAGGCGATTCTTCTGGTTGGAGAAGTAACACTCGATGTGGAGAGTAAGATTCGTAGATACAGAAAGAAGTCCTCATTACCTTTTGACATTTGAAGAGTTAATTATCCAGGATTTCCTGCTAGCTATAGATTTCCCCAGCATTTAATGCATTTAAATACTCTACTTATTTGACTAAGAAAATTTTAGCTTTTTATCTGCTGTAACTAAGGTACCTATGTCAATACAACTGTGTACGTGCCCCAGGACAATCCCTTCTGCCCCTATTACAACCCTTTTGGTACATGCCTCCAGAGTATGAAGTAGCAGTCACTCTGCAAGCATGAAGGTGAAAAGCCACATTTGCATCACTCAAGAGTTTTCCCATCATGTTTACCAACCCCTTGAAGACAGCTTTGAGAAATGAAGAAGTCGTGCCTTCTGCATTTCTGTTGTTACTAAAAATGAAGAAGGGTTCATTAATGGGACTGGACAAAAAGTAGAGCAAGCGCATTTGCTGAGATTAAAATCAGTAAGGTACTAAAGTTCCTATTGGGTTCCTGAATTGAAGGGACATGAGGGAGGTCACTAAGGTGCTGGAAATGTTCCGATTTTTTTTTTTTTTTAATCTGATTGTGCATGAAATGGAAGTGGGTGAGGTTTAGCATATCACTGAAATTTGCCGTTGGTGCATATCCACCATTCTGAGAACTGTATCCTGCCTCTATGATTTAGCATGACAACTGGTTATGCAAGGACATTCAATTGGTGAAAACTCACTAAACTTATCATTTGTGCACTTTTCTTTCTATACCTTGTCTCCAAGAAGGTACTCAAAACCAAAAATAATAAAGAAAGGTCCTAATTCCCTCACCAAGTGAAGCACCATCTGGGAGTATGAGTCCAAATGTTTCTGCAAGAAGACCTCGGATTTATTATAGACAATTGTGTAGACAAGTCTAGGGTTGTGTGTGTGTGTGTGTGTGTGTGTGCGCACATGTGTGTGTGTGTGAAACAATTAAGGATCTCTACACGTACTAAACTGATACTGTAGAGTTGCAACCCAGTTTAGCCAGGCTGACATGGACATGTGTTTAGTTTGACCATCTGTTAGTGAGGGGAGCAGTGCAGCACTTTGAAGCTATATTTTAAGCCCAGAATTTTCTTATGAGAGGCCAGAATAACCCTAAACTTTATAGAAAGTATGTGTAGCTACCAGGACGCATGTGTGTATGTGGAAGGCTCTGTGGACCAGAACAGATAGGCAGTTCTTACAACAACACCTATCTACTTTCTATTATAATATTAAGTGATCCTGGCCAGTGTAGTGTGGTACACCTGTAGTCCCAGCTACTATGGAAGCTGAGGTAGGAGGATTACTTAAGCCCAGGAGATCAAGACTGCAGTGAACTATTATCATGTCACTCCAGACTGGTTGACAGAGTGAGGCAGTCTCTAAAAAAATATAAATATAGGGAGGCCAAGACAGGCAGATGACAAAGTCATGAGATCGAGACCATCTGGCTAACACGGTGAAACCCCGTCTCTACTAAAACTACAAAAAGAAATTAGCTGGACATGGTGGTGGGTGCCTGTATTCCCAGCTACTCGGGAGGCTGCGGCAGGAGAATGGCATGAATCTGGGAGGCGGAGCTTGCAGTGAGCCGAGATTGTGCCACTGCACTCCAGCCTGGGCGACAGAGCGAGACTCTGTCTCAAAAAAATATATATATATATATGTGTGTGTGTGTGTGTATGTATATGTATATATGTATATATGTGTGTGTATATATACACATATAAAGACGGAGAAAAAAATTCTGTCTAATTTTAAAATTCAATAGCAATCACCAATGGACAAGATATTTTTGTTTTTGTTTCAAAATATATAGCATTGTTTATAAGCCTTTTTATGATTTATTATGGAAGAGGATAATATTGTTTCGCTTCTTTAAAAACAAAGTTACTATCTTCTGCAAAGTGAACATAAAAGGTCATAGTTCCCCTCTTCTATTTTCTGCAATAGCTTTTGCACTGCTAATGAAAGTACAAGGACATAAAATAAAGTACATAAGATCCATGCAAACTGTAATTCATGAAATGCAGTTTCTCAATATTTCCTTTAAATGCAACTCTAAAGCAATTATACAGTCACTTTACAAGACCTTAGACATGTGTAATTATAGATGAGAAGTGCACTTGCAACATTGAATTCAACCATTTTCTTAAACTTGATCTCTAAATGTCCATGGCAGTAATAAAACCATTGTATTTTCCCTAGTGAATGTTCATTTTTCTTTCCATTTTTAATTACAACACATTTTGCTTTCAGGAGTATAAGGAAAAGTCTAAATTAGAAGAAAATTCAATTATTTGAAACTTATAATTCATTCTCAACATAATGCTGAAAAACATTTTACCCAGGAAAGTTCTTGTTTTTTTTTTTTTTTTTTTCCTCTTTTTGAGTGGGGTTGGAACAAATCCTCTAGATTTGGAATTCTAATCCTGCAATTTATATGGAAACAGAATAAAACACTCAACTATTCAATGAGACTTAGGTTTCTCAAAATACGACTATGTAATAGCATATTCCATGTGCCCACCACTTAAATATAGTCAAATGGGAAACTGACTGAACTATTTTGGGGAAAAAATGACCACTATCATGGGATACATACATTGTAAGAGAGATCCTTGAAAAATACTTTGGCATAAGACATAACCAACACTTTATCACTGTGCTTTCAGTCACTGTGGCTCAAAGCTCCTGTGCTTCCATTTTTATTCCCCACAAAATTATGTATAAATGCGTAACAACCAAATGCAAGGTGAAATTTTTTACTGCATTCTGATTTTTAAAAGATAAGTTTAAAATAAATTCTGGAGACTATTGAGGACACTGGAATACAGACTTTATATTAGATTATGTTATTGAATTGTTAATTTTCTTAGGTGTATGATAATGATATTTTGGTAATAGAGAAGAATGTCCTGATTCTTAGATGATTCATGCTAAAGTATTTAGGAGTGAAGTGTCATAATGTCTGTAATTTACTTTAAAATTGTGTGTGTGTGTGTACACGTGAAAAAGAGAGTATACACATGTGATAAAATATTAACTGATTAATCCAAGTGAAGAGTACACAGGTGTTCACGGTACTATGTTTTCTGCTTTTCTATAGGTTTGAAGATTTCCAAAATAAAAAGTTGGAAGGAACTTGTATAAATGCATGGAAAAGCTATTCCTCTGAACAACAGTGAGTTCACGAAGTTTTTCACTCTTTTTTCCATTACAATGTAAATTTTGGTATGTGCTTTTCTGATGCTCTAATAAAATACTTCTGAAAGAATGGCAGGTCAGCAGGCCCTGTTTTAAGTTTATTAACTGATAACCTACTTTCAATGACAAAAGAAAGTGTAACCTATGCCTGTTTTAAAGCAATGATTGTCAGCTCCCATGGTCAATATGTCATGCAGGGTACACTTCATTAGGGAGTGAATTACTTTACTTGTAATCTGAGCTAAATGAATGTCAATGTCAGGTTGCATAAATCACAGGTTAAAATGTATCACTAAGTCCAATCAGATAGGGTACATCACCCTTTGCCCTCCAAAAACACCCCAAATTGGGGTTTATTTCATACAAGTTTTCCAAGTGGCAGATAGAAAATCTCCCTTGTACCAAAGGACTTCATGGATTAGATGTCCTGTTTATGTGTCTTATTGCTACATTTTCAATGCTAGTAAAAATTAAAATTAAAACTTTACTGTGACTGAGGATTCAGTAGCCAGGATGGCAAAGCTTTCAGCTTGATACCCCATGTAATGATAAGAGAAACAACCAAAAGTTCCCTGAAAAGGATTCATACTGGAAAGTATATTATTTTGGCAAAACCCTTCTAATGTCCTACACTGTATAGAAAAGGCAAATCCCTTTTAAAGGACGGCCACTTTACATAAAGCACATCTATTGTAATGAATTTTTCTCGCTCAAGCCGATGAAACACATTTCTGTTCTGGTTGCTCCAAACGAAGCAAGTGGATTCAGCAGCTGCAGGGATCTAACCAGGTCCAGACTGACCACATTGATGGTTTGAACAGGAAAGAAGTTTGGTTCAATGGAAAGAGAACAGATTCCAAGACGTGATAAGAAATGGGTTTTTACCCTAATGCTGCCACTGGGTGTCTATACAAGTCTGAGCAAGTCACATAATATTTCTCAGCCCCAGTTTCTTCATCTATGAAATAGGTATGTTAATACTAACCTCTCTGTATTATTGTTGTGGTTAACAATAATGTATGAAAAAAACACCATGTCAGGGCTTGACACATATTAAGTACCCAAAAAAGGGGGAACTATTATAAATTGTATAAAAGGAGTAAATTTTATTTTTCAAAGATATGAATGGTTTTCAATTGAGCAGATCACTCTGGTCTTGGTCTCAGTAGATAATTAATGTACATTGGATGACTAATTCAGTGCATATATTAGTGAATCTGAAGTACTCAATAAAGCATCTTATGCACAACAAAGAGTAAGGTAGAAATCTGGCTTATTATTTCATCTTATCACTACGAACAGCTCAACAAAGGCCCAAATGTTCCAAGTGGGAAGAATGGCAAGTAATGGTCAAATACCTACTTCCTCTCATTCCATAAACCTACCGTTAAGTAAGTGCTTCCAATCTTTGGTTGAAGAGGAATAGCTATGCTACATTTCCTAGGAGTTCAGACTGGAGCAGGGACCCAACGGTGGCTTTCAGAGATGGGGATCAATCTGACAGTGTAATGCATGAGAGAGAAGTCCCATAGAGGACAACAGTTGTACCCAGAATATTTCTAGAGGGACTTGCTTGGAGATTTACTAGGTAAGGTTTTCTACATTGCCCAGGCTGATCTAAACTCCTGGGCTCAAGCAATCCTCCCACTATCGTTTCCTGAGTAGCTGGGACTACAGACATGGACCTGCACATCTGGCTTTTTTTTTTTTTTTTTTTAATCTACGGATCTGATCTCCTTGTAAAGTCCCATCATTTCACTATCTTCACTATCAAACTATTTTTCCTTAAGGAAAATGTCAGCAAGAGTAAAACAAATTGAATGTTCTAGAATAGCATTACCAATATTGGTTTGTTTTTTGTTGGGTTGCTCCCTAATATCTATAAATACATGAGATTAACATTTTTGAAACTTGATCTTTGCTATTCTGGCAGAGGGGTTTAGTTGGGTAGAAAGGACCCAGCCCATAGCTGGACACGTGGTAGGTTCTCACTAGATAAGCTGGGCAGGTAAACAGGCTGCAGACCTTCCTTCAGCTTTGAGAGGGACAATAGTCATTATCATCCGACAATTTGAAGAGCCATCTAAACAGCATCCTTTGGAAAAGCACTCTTGCCATGCAAATTTACATTTTCAATCTTAACCTAAACAATCCTGAAGTTAGCTGGAAGGTCAGAACAGCAGCTAACAAAATCAGCAACTGAATTGAAAATTAAAAAACAAAAAAAAATGCCCTTCACCTGCATAGGACATTCTTTAGCCTGCCCTCTCCTTTGGTCACAGCCTGAATAAGATTTTAGTTAGATTTTTCAAAAGTAAAAGTTGGAGTTAAATAATATGTGAGCATTGGAGGCAGAGATCTGCTAGACGTGTTTTTTAAACAGTTCTTTAGATAGGCAAATACAGCAGCTTGATTAAGAAATGCATACCTTGATCATCCATCATTCGCAAGTCTTTAAGCCCTGAGGGGTCGTTTGTGCCAGATCGGGAAAGAAGTATGCCCCAAGAGACTGAGGACAGCACTACCTGGTAATCAAAAAAGAGAAATGAACATGGCATTGAAGAGACTTAAAGAGGCAGGCACAGAACTCATTTGTTTATCCCCTAATATAAATTTCCTCACAGATCTCGTTCATTTTTGCTATCCTTCTCCCTAGCTGAAAAAGAAATTGCATCATTTCTCTTCCTCTGCGTTTGCATCTCCATTCTCGTAGGGTGCTCCTTGCATCCTCAAGTGTGCTGGATGTCAGCATTGCCCACAGCTCTAGACCAGGCCAGCATGGTCCCCAGAATGGCTTTCATAGGTTCTCATTAGACAAAGGGCTCTTCTCACAGGATCTGAGCTACAGGATCTTAATAATCCAGAAAGGAATGCAAGCCCCGGACTGAGGTCTGAGAGGTTTGATCTCAGCTCCAGAAGGCCCTGACCCATGTCCAGTTTGCAGCATCCCATACCAGACTCAGACAAAGTGAAATGACTCAGCACACCCCATTTATCCACTCTTGTACAGATGCCCCTGACAGGTTTCTGTCCATTGTACTTTGCTGCATTTCCTTTTTCCAAGCTGGCTAGAATTCATCATGGTTTTTCTCTACTTCTCATTTTGTATTTCACATTTTGTAAAGTGACATTTTTTTCTACCTGCACCTGTCCTGATACCTACTCCACAGCAATAGACATAGCAGCCTCAATAAATATTTCATAAATGAATACAGGAATTGCAGAATTCTATGAGAAAAGGGGTTACACCAGCATTTATCTAAAATTCTGTGTCCTATATCATTAATTAGGTGGACATAATACCATGTATTTGTCTCAGAGGGTCAAACTGCCTTCTAGTAACAATTCATTGACATTAAAAGTTTGTAAAATCAGAGAACAAAGAGAACGCCCACTTCCATAACAATCTCATTTTTTTGCCAAAATCTTGAATTTGGCAGCTGGTGAAAATGAATGAATATTAAACCTTTGGAAGTTTAATGATTTAGACAATATAAACCAACAATGGTCTTATTTTAGTAACTAATTTTTATTCATTTATCATAAAATATTTTTGAATATGTAAAAATATCTGAAAAACAATGTACCAAATACATTTGAGTCATGGCCTAGTTTAGAAAATTAAACATTACAAGCATAGTTGTGTACTCCTTCCAAGTGCATCTCTCTCTAACCCCCTAGCCAAAGGAAACCCTGATCCTGAATTTGGAGGATATTAATCTGAAGCATATTTTTATAGATTTACATATATATAACTATCCCTAGACAACATACAGAATCATGTTGTATATTTTAAAATTTTGTATGAATGGCATCATATTGTACATATGTAATTTAGTTTTTGTTTTACTCCATACTTTTAAAGATATATCCATTTCGATACATGTTACTCTAGTTTACACATTTTTCATCATTGCATATTATCCCATTATGTAAATATACCACATGATATTCACCCATTGAGAGCCTGAGTTTCAAGAGAGGAGAAAGAATGATGGGGAAGAAAAGAACAGTAGGGTAATACTAACCCTTCCATTTATACACATCGTGGCTCCAAGCCATGGCTTGGTTGCCCTGATACTTTTCTCCTTGCTGCTAAGGAATACTGTGTGAATAAATGGCTAAGCAGAATTGTTAAACAAATTAACAACAGTGTAAGACAAGTGGTGACAGCCATGTGCCACTGACTAATCCCACACTTCTCCCTGGTAGTAATGGCTTTCTTCACTGCAGCAGGGATGCAAAGGAATACCTGCAAGAAGTCATATATCAACTAACTGGACATCATGCCAAGTCACCCTTCAGAATGTAATTTCAGTTTCTCTGGGAAAATCATTTATTTTATGACTTCTTTAAAACTGTATATTTGGAGTTACACATCCGAGAAACACCTGTAGAGTGTGCTTATTTCATGTCATAATCACCTCTCTGGAGAATCCAGTCTTGTGCTATTCAGCAATTGATCAAAAATTGTTCAGTTGCCTCTCAAAGACAAGCCCCAAGATGAAGAGCAGTGTTCCTTCCCCTCTGTTCTCAGCTACCCAGCTCAGTCTGTCTTGACAGTCAAATCAGTATGTGTGAGGACACGAAAAGAGCAATCCCCAAAACAGAGACCTGGGAACCTCGCCTACTCCAGTGGCATCTCTCCCACCTGGTGCACTATAAAAACTAACACCTGCATGCTAGATACATGCAGCCGAGGATGTGGGACTGCTGCTGCATCTTGCAGTTCTTAGAGTGAATTGGGCAAAGGAGCTCCTTGGCTGATGGCATGTCTGAGAAGCTGGAGTAGCAGTGACAGGAACAGTTGTGTGGGTCTGGCACCCAGGTGTGGGAGTCTGAAATTGATAGCAAGAGGGTTAGTGCAAGGTTAAGCAAGGTTAGTGTCCAAAATGCTATCAAGTGTAGGTCTGCAGTTGACACACAGAGGAAAGAAGAAATCCACTGACACTATTAATGATGAGTCCCTAAATAAGGAGAGAAATATGACAGGAAATCCATAGTGAGTACTCAACACAGATCATTCTGCCCTTTAGTTCTACATTTCTCTTTCAGTCATTATATTCTAATTCATATTTTGAGAAAAGGCTCTGATTCCTACGAAGCCCCTTTAAAACTCAGGTAAATCTGTGCAATGGAATACTACACAACAGTAAAAAGGCACAATATACTTTTACACAAAGCATCATGAATGAACCTCAAAATCATCATACTGATACAAAGAAGATAGAAACATATATATATGTGTGTATATGTGTGTGTGTATATATATATATATATACTGTATGTTTCCATTTACATGAAGTCTGAGAACAGGCACTACTAATCTTTAGTTACAGTTGTTAGAAAGCAGTTGTACGTGAGTGGGGTGTGGCAGTTGACAGGAAAGTGGAAGGATGGAAGTTTCTGAATGATAGAAATGTCCTATATATTGTTTTGTGTGGTGGTTGCACATGAAACGGTGAATGTCAATATTCATCAAATGGACCTTTAAGATCTGTGTATTTTATTGTAGGTAATTTACAGATAACTTATAATGCACTTTTTTAAAGGTTATGTAAAAATAAATATATCACTGAAATTAAGCCAAAGATGGGTTTGGCCAGGAAAATCTTTCCATAGAAAGTATGGATTCAGAGAGAGGGCAAGATGGCCGACTAGATGCAGCCAACTGGAACAGCTGCCACAGAGGGACCAAGACATCTCCTAACAGATCTTCAGAGGGAAGGCCCTGAGGATGGACAGAGGGAAGACACAGAAGATGGGCTGAAGGGAGACAAAGCTGGGAACCCTGCACAGGGCTACCGCACACCAGGACTTATTCCTGGCTCCCAATAACTCCTGGCAAGGAGCAACTGACTCTCACCACAGGGCTCTGGAATCACTGCAGGAGGAGACCCCTCAACCACCACTTGAGTTGGCAGGGAGAGCTGCTTGGTGAAGTGGTAGGGGCAGCAATGATGTGGAACTCAGATGGTTTGGTGCCACTGCATCTGTAGCAAAGCACAGCCAGAGACGGCCATCTGTCTAGGGTCAAGTAGCTCCCATAGGAGACTTTAGCCCTAAAAGAACTGTCGGACCTGAACTTTGCAGATTGATCTTACCCATCAGACCAGCCTGGTCTGATCTGGGCATTCCTTGGTCTGCTGACCTCTCCTGCCACCCCAGCCTGGCCAGGCCTGCTTGCAAGGCAGCCTCAGGTGCCCTGGGAAACCACATCATGGCTCCTGTACTGGCAACCATGCCTAACCAGTGGAGTGCTCCAGCAGAGTGGCCCCCATGGCCATGCACCAGCTCAACCACTCCCCACACAGCAGCTTCCCCTGTGCCCACAGCAACCACCCATATTATTTTGCTGGACTTGTGTGCACAGGCCGGTATTGCCTTCCTTACCCCACCAATGCTGCGTGTGCATGCACCCTGCCCTGCCCCTGCTGCAGTGAGAGTGCAGCCCATCCCACTTCCCCATACTGACTGCCGTTGCAGTCGGAGTCCTGACAGGCACAGAGCCAGTAAGCCCCAACCCCACCAGTGCCCTGCTCTTGCACCAACACTGCTGCGAGAGTGAAACTAGGCACAGAAAACAGCAGACTCTCCCCTGCCCTGAGCGACCACCCCTGCCTGCGGTGCAGAGAACACACACAGACCTGTGCCTGCCGCGGCTCCACCATGTGCCAACAGCACCATCAGCACAACTGTATACACAGTTGCCAGCAGGAGCCCCGGTCCCCTTGAGACATGTTGCCTCCACTACTGTGGTGAATACCCGCACGGAGGCAGGCACCCTGGCATCCATTAGCACCCTGTTGCAGCTGAGGAGGGTGCACCCCACCTCACTGCCACTGCAGCTGTTGCTAGCACATGTGAACTAGGACAGATCCCACTGTCACGACACTATGAAACTGGATGACACTACCAATTAGAGTGTAGTGACCAGCGGTCTGGGACCACCTCAGCACCCCCACCACAGTGGATTCCTAACCTCAAGGAGCCAAAGAACAAAGTTGGAGCCTGATACAAGTACCCCAGATTTAGAGCACACAGTTTAGGAGTTGGGAGCTGAGCACTGGCCCCCTAAAATCTTCCAGAAATTAAGCCAGTCGGCTGAATTTAACCTTATACCACAATCAAATTCACAAGGTCATCAAATAAGATAAAATAATAAGAAAAAAAAAACCCATTTCAAAGCTCAGCAACTTCAAAAACTGAGGGAACGTCAGCCCACAAAGATGAAAAGGAACCAATGCAATGCAAAAACCCTGACAACTCAAAAACCCACAGTGCCTCCTTTCCTCCAAATGACCACACCACCTCTCCAGCAAGGGTTCTGAACCAGGCTAAGATGGCTGAAACGACAGAAATATGATTCAGAATATGAATAGGAACAAAGATCATTGAGACACAGGAGTACATTGAAACCCAATCTAAGGAAGCTAAGGATCACAGTAAACTGATGCTGGAGTTGACAGACAAAATAGCCAGTATAGAAAAGAACATAAACAACCTGACAGAGCTGAAAAACACACTACAGGGATTTCATAATGCAGTCACCAGTATTAATAGGAGAATAGACTAAGTGGAAGAGAGAGTCTCAGAGCTTGAAGACTGGCTTTCTGAAATAAAACAGTCAGACAAGAATAGAGAAAAGAGAATAAAAAGGAATGAACAAGATCTCTGAGAAATATGGGATTATGTAAAGAGACCAAATCTATGACTCATTGGTATCCCTGAAAGAAATGGGGAGAGTATAAGCAACTTGTAAAACATATTTCAGGATATCATCCATGAGCACTTCCCCAGCCTAGCTAGAGAGGTCAATATTCAAATTCAGGAAATGCAGAGAACCCAGGTAAGATACTTCACAAGAAGATCATCCTCAAGAGACATTATCATCAGATTCTTCGAGGTCAAAATGCAAGAAGAAATGTTAAAGGCAGCAAGAGAGAAAGGTCAGGTCACCTACAAATGGAAGCCCATCCGACTAACAGCAGACCTCCCAGCTGAAACCTTATAAGCCAGAAGAAATTGGGAACCTATAGCCAACATCCTTAAAGAAAACAAATTCCAACACAGAATTTCATAGCTATCCAAACTAAGCCTTATATTCAAAGGAGAAATAAGATCCTTTTCGGACAAGCAAATGCTGAGAGAATTCATCACCATTAGACCTGCCTTACAAGGTCTCCTGAAAGAAGCACTAAATGTGGAAAGGAAAGGTCATTATCAATTACTACAAAAACACACTTAAGTATACAGACCAATGACACTGTAAAGCAAACACATAAATAAGTCTGCAAAATAACCAGCTAACACGATACCAGGACCAAATCTACACATATCAATACTCACCTTGAATGTAAGTGGGCTAAATGCCGTAACTAAAAGGCACTAAGTGGCAAGGTAGATAAAGAACTAAGACCCATTGGTATGCTGTCTTTAAGAGACACACCTCACGTGCAATGACACACATAAGTTCAAAATTAAGGGAAGAAGAAAAATCTAAGCAAATAGAAAACAGAAAAAAAGCAAGTGTTGCAATCTAATTTCACACAAAACAGACTTTAAACAAACAAATATCAAAAAAAGACAAGGAAGGTCATTACATAATGGTAAAGGATCAAATTGAACAAGAAGACCTAACTATCCTAAATATGTATACAACCAACACAGGAGCACCCAGATTCATAAAGCAAGTTTTTTGAGACCTTCAAAAAGACTTAGACTCCCACACAATAATAGTGGGGTACTTCAACACCCCACTGACAGTATTAGATAAATCATCAAGGTAAAAAATTAACGAAGATATTTAGGACCTGAACTCAGCACAGGATCAAATGGACCTGCTAGACATCTACAGATGGACCTGCTAGACATCTACAGAACTCTCCACCTAAAAACAACAGAAGAGGCCGGGCGCGGTGGCTCAAGCCTGTAATCCCAGCACTTTGGGAGGCCGAGACGGGCGGATCACGAGGTCAGCAGATCGAGACCATCCTGGCTAACATGGTGAAACCCTGTCTCTACTAAAAAATACAAAAAAATTGCCGGGCAAGGTGGCGGGCGCCTGTAGTCCCAGCTACTTGGGAGGCTGAGGCAGGAGAATGGCTTAAACCCAGGAGGCGGAACTTGCAGTGAGCTGAGATCCGGCCACTGCACTCCAGCCTGGGCAACAGAGCGGGACTCTGTCTCAAAAAAAAAAAAAAAAAAAACAGAAGATACATTCTTCCCATCGCCACATGGCACATACTGTAAAATCAATCATATAAACACAAAAAACGCTCAGCAAATGCAAAAGAACTGAAATCATAACAAGCACTCCGTCAGACCACAGCAAAATCAAATTAAAAATCAAGACTAAGAAATTTGCTCAAAATCATATGACTATATGAAAATTGAGTATGCTGCTCCTGAATAACTTTTGGATACATAATGAAATTAAGGTAGAAATCAAGAAGTTATTCTGAAAGTAGTAAGAACAAAGATACAGCATACCAGAACCTCTGGGACACAGCTAAGGCAGTGTTAAGAGGAAAATTTATAGCACGAAATGCCTACATCAAAGAATTAGAAAGATATCAATTTAACAACCTAACATCACAACTAAAAGAACTAGGGAACCAAGAGAAAACCAACCCCAAAGCTAGCAGAAGACAAGAAATAACCAAAATTAGAGCTGAACTGAAAGAGGTTGAGACAGGAAAAAACATTCAAAATATCAGTGAACCCAGAAGTTGCATTTTTTGAAAAAATAAAATAAAATCATAGACCACTAGCTAGACAATAAAGGAGAAAAGAGAGAAGATCAAAATAAACACAATTAGAAATGACAAAGGAGGTAATACCACTGACCCCACAGAAATACAAATAACCATCAGAGAATATTATGAATACCACTATGCACATAAACTAGAAAATCTAGAAGAAATTGATAAATTCCTGAGCACATACACCCTCCCAAGACTGAGCCAGGAAAAAGTGAATCCATTAACAGACCAATAACAAGCTCTGAAATGGAATCAGTAATAAATAGCCCACCAACCAAAAAAGCCCAGGACCAGATGGATTTACAGCCGAATTCTACCAGATGTACAATGAAGAGCTGGTACCATTCTTACTGCAACTATTCCAAAATTTGAGAAGGAGGGACTCCTCCCTAACTCATTATATGAAGCCAGCATCTTTCTGATACTGAAACCTGGCAGACATAACAGAAAAAGAAAACGTCAAGCCAATATCCTTGATGAATATCAATGCAAAAATCCCTCAACAACATACTGACAAATTGAATCCAGCAGCACATCAAAAAGTTTATCCCCTACAATCAAGTAGGCCTTATCCCTACTTGAGTGAATGCAAGGTTGGTTCAACATATGCAAATCAATATATATGATTTATCACATAAATAGAACTAAAGACAAAACCACAAATGCAGAAAAGTCTTTGGATAAAATTCAACACCCCTTTCATTAAAAATTATCAATAAACTAGGTATTGAAGGAACATACCTCAAAGTAATAAGAGCCATCTATGACAAACCCACAGCCAGCAACATACTTTACAGGCAAAAGCTGGAAACATTCCCCTTGAAAACTGGCATAAGACAAGGATGCTCTCTCTCACCACTCCTATTCAACATTTGTACTGAAAGTCCTGGCAAGGGAAATCAGGCAACAGAAAGAAATAGAGGGTCTCCAAATAGGAAAAGAGGAAATCACTCTTTGCAGATGACATGATTGTATATTGAGAAAACCCCATAGTCTCTGCCCAAAAGCTCCTTAAGCTGATAAACAACTTCAGCAATCTCAGGATACAAAAGCAAAGGATAAAATCACTAGTATTCCTATATACCAACAACAACCAAGCTGCCAGCCAAATTAGGAATGCAATCCCATTCACAATTGCCACAAAAAGAATAAAATACCTAGGAATACAGCTAACCAGGAAAGTGAAAGATCTCTACAGGGAGAATTAAAAAACACTGTTCAAAGAAATCAGAGATGACACAAACAAATGGAAAAACATGCCATGCTCAAAGAATCAATATTATTTAAAAGACCATACTGCCCACAGTAATTTATAGATTCAATGCTATTCCTATTAAACTACCAATGACATTCTTCACAGAACTAGAAAAAACTATTTTAAAATTAATATGGAACCAAAAAAGAGTCTGAATAGCTAAGGTAATCCTAAGCAAAAAAAAAAAAAAGCTGGAGGCATCACATTACCTGACTTCAAACTCTACTATAGGGCTACAGTAACCCAATCAGCATGGCACTAGTACAAGAACTGACACATAGACCAGTGGAAAGGAATAGAGAGCCCTTATGAGAAAGGTCACACACCTACAACTATATGATCTTCAACAAAGCTGACAAAAACAAGCAATGGGGAAAGGATTCCCTATTCAATAAATGGTGCTGAGATAACTGGTTAGCCACATGCAGAAGATCAAAACTGGACCCCTTCCTTATTCCACATATGAAAATAAACTCAATATGGATTAAAGATTTAAATGTAAAACCCAAAACTATAACAATCCTGGAAGACAACCTAGGCAATAACATTCTGGACATAGGAACAAGCAAATATTTCATGAGGAAGATGCCAAAAGCAATTGCAAGCAAAAACTGACAAATGGGATCTAGCTAAACGAAAGAGCTTCTGCATACACAATGAAAGAAACCATCAACAGAATAAATAAACAACCTACAGAATGGGGAAAATATTTGTAAATTATGCACATGACAAAGGTCATCCCTTTTCTGCAAGAGGATGGCCTTGTTCATTTTCAGGTGCAAGTTACAGAGAGTGAACAGTTTATCTAAGTGATAATAACATGTCGGATAACCCCCAAGATCAAGCTCAGGATGTACTGATAGAAAATCAAAAGAAAGATAAACAGGGAGTTACACTCAGGAAATCTCGGCAAAGGTTAAAAGAAGTTGTTATGCTATGTCAGCATCGTTTTATAAGACCCAACACCCAACTTTTAGTATTTACCGCAAAGACACTTCAATAGTCTTTCTTCATTTCACTCATCCAACAAATATTTATACAGTGTCCATTATGGGACATGAGCCTTTTGAGTTGCCATATGTACTGGGGTGAACACACTGGTGCACGATTCTGACCTCTCCCCATATCCACTTCTCCATATTCCATCTCTTCCTCTCCCTACAACTTCTGTGATCTCAGTGCAGTTAGCTTCAACCATCTGCTAGAAAGAAAAGGACTTGGATTGACCAATATTCTACTATTGTCAAAATAATTAATAGTCTGTTAACATGATATTCTCCTCAACACACACACAAACACACATACACACATTTGCATTTTTAAAATGCTAATGCTTGCTAGCTTAAATGCATCTTTAATTGTCAAATTTCAGACAGGTAAGAAAGTGAAGTCAAATTAAAGGTTTGGGCAGTAGCAGTAGGAAATTGGCAAACAGGAGAGTATCCAGGGGTTGGCCCCTGGAAACAGTTTCTCAAATTTGCTTTTCCCTGCTTCTTTCTTTAATCTTTATCTGACTCCACCATTTTAAAAACTTCACAAGGATTTGATGTAAGAGATGAGGGTGGGAATGAAAGTGAAGACTTTCAACCCTGTGTAAGATGGAGGGGCAACAAAGAATGTTTGTGTAGACATCATTTTCAGAGTGGAGATTTTTAACCTGGAGATTGTCCAAAATAGAAATGTTTTAAACTTCAGTTTCCTAGGAAATTTTTGGGGACTGATCAGTGAGCAAAGAATTTAACACCTCTTATTATGGAATGAATGTTTGTGCATCCCTAAATTCATTGGTTGAAACCCTAACCCCCAGCGTGACGGTGTTTGAAGATGGGATTTTGGGAGATCATTAGGATTAGATGAAGTAATGAGAGGAGCACTCATGATGGGATTAGTGCCCTTATAAGAAAGCACACTGGAGAGCTAATGTGCTGCCTCCTCCTCCCCACGCCTCTCTCCACTTCTCTCTCTCCATGTGCTCATACAAATAAGTCATGTGAGCACACATTCAGATGGTGGCTGCCTACAAGCCCTGAGAAAAAGGTTCAGAATGAAGCCTACCTTGCTGGAACCTTGATCTTAAAATTCTCTATCTCTAGGACGGTAAGAAATAAGCCCAGTCTATGGCATTTTGTAGTGCATTCCTAGTTAATTGATACATTCCTGTTCTATATTCCCAAATCAGACATAATAATTTGCTATAATTCCTCATATTATTTACCTTCCCCCTTATTATCTCCTTGGCTAAATCTCTCTCTCTCCCCGCCCCCCACTCTCGTCACACATACACACACACAGAGACTCAGAAAATAACTACTCAAATATAATTGCCAAAATTAAACAGATCTTTAAAATATGCTATGCATACTATATACAGCTTGAATTGAAAATGAAATAGATCAGCCTAAGAAGAATGTTTTTCCGGTTGCTTTCAGTCATCTTTTATGATGGGTCCTTATAAAGTTCATGTGAATAAGGATGTATGATAAGCACGCGCGTGCACACACACGCACACACACACACTCACACACATCCCATCTTCTTTGATTTAGGATTTACTGAAACTACTGAAGTTCTCTCCAGTATTTTGGTTGGTTCAGTGGGGGTTTGTTTTTCCTGCAGGGCTTCAAGCGTGGTGCTGACTGTCTCACAGTGAGAACCCCATCGAGCAGTTGCCAGGAGAGCTTAGCTGAGTTGAGCAGCCTGGGGAGTAAGTTCATAAACTGAGGAACTCATTTATCTTCCACAGTAACACCCCCTCCAAAACCAACTACAAATTACTTAACCCATCAAAACTGAGAGCTGCCAAAGACACTTTCTTCCTGGGACTGTAAATACTTCCACAGTCAAAGTCACAAAGCTTTTCAAGCTGGTGCACTGGTGATTGGTTTAAACTACTAAAACTCAGATTATCTTTAGATTCCAGTTTCTCATTTAAATCACTAGTCATTCTAGATACATGATGATTAAAAAATTGAAGCTGAAGATAAAAAGTAAATGAAGGGTCACATTACCATCTTGTTCACGTCTCGGGAGCTTCAGACTTCGGGCAATAACATTGCCATCTACTTTCTATTTCCACAGGCTCTCAGAGTGGATATTAAGTTTTATAATCAAAAAATTTTTTACTTGAACAGGAATCCAGGGGTATAACGAACTCTAGAAACGCTCATGTGAATGAACTGCTACATTAACTTAGTTAAGAATTCCTCTGCCTTTATTGTCATTCTGGAACATGCTGAACAACGTGCAAAAGGTTAGAATAATGCATTTTTTACTTGTCTCATGGTGTGTTTGCAGTCTTAAATCACTGGTGATTGGTTATCTTCATTCATTCATTTGTTGACATCTTTATTCAGTCAGTCATAAACATTTACTGTTAGTTAAGATACATGTGCAAGAGTATTGATTACAAAGTGTTTAATAATATCAGAAACTAGAAAGAAACTAAATATAACTCTATACAGAGTAAATGAAGTAAATCACAGTCCATCCTAGCCTGCAGCAGCTAAAAGATGTGAGGTAAAATTATATGTCTTTTAGTGGAGAAATGTGGCTGTTATATGATTGGGGGCCCAGGGAGGAACGGATTTTAGAATGACATTTCTAGTGTGATTTTTAAAATTAAATTGTGTATGTGTGGATATGTATATTCCTATAAGAGTCTAGAAAATATATGCCACCTTGTTAACGGTGATAATCTCTGGGGTATTACTGAGTGAAATGGTTTTGTATCATTTGATTTTCTTACAAGAGATAATCTATCTCTTCACTACAGAGTTGCATTTCCTTGTTATGGGAGCCCATGAAAGAATTATACCAGACTCCTTGTGGTTGGGTGGCACCATGTAATTGGTTCTTTCTAAAGAATTATAAGCAAAAATAATTATAATTCCAGGCTGGAATGTTTTATAGCTGGTGCAGGATCCTTCTGAGCTCTTTTCTGTTGACACAAAACCTTGAGATGGTGGCTCAAGTTTGAGATAGTGACTGTTCCATCAGCCTAGATTTGGAAATGAGATGTGGATCTATACTCTCAGCCAATCCCCAGTGGATACTTAATTAGAGCAAAAAATTAACTCTTATTATTCTAAACTTTTAAGATTTTGAGAGTTTGTTCATGAAGAATGACCTTGCCTATCCTGACTAGTACAAGTAAGAATATATTAATTTTATGTTTAAAATAAAGATGTTGTTTTTCTGAAAAGCAGTATGTGTGAGCCTGTTAATTTTATTCTGATGAGTGAGTCCTCCAACTTTGCTGTTTTTCAGGGTTCTTCTAGGTGTTCTGGGTTCCTTGAATTTCCATATGTATTTTAACATTAGTTATCAACTTTTACCAAAAAAAAAGGCAACTGGAATTTAATAGGAATTGTGTGAATCTATAGATCAATTTGGGGAAGTATTATCACCTTAGCAATATTATCAGGAGCAGAAAATGTAACTATTGGGCACTGGGCTTAATTCACAGGTGATGAAATAATCTGTATAACAAACCCCTCTGACATGAGTTTACCCATGTAACAAACTTTGACATGTACCCCTGAACCTAAAATACAACTTAAGAAAGTAAACAAACAAACAAACAAACAAAACCCAATACTGTCTTCCAATCTATGAACATGGGATATCTTTCCATTTATTTAGATCTTCTTTAATATCTTTCAATAATGTTTTATTGTTTTCAGTGTACACATCTTGCACTTTTTAAATGTATTCCCAAGAATTTTATTCTTTTAATTCTATTATAAATTGAGTTGTTTTCTTAACTTCACTTTGGCTTGTACATTGCTAATACATATAAATAAAATTGATTTCATATATTGAGCTTGTACCTTGCAACTTTACTCAATTCATTTATTATATTTAATCATTTTTTGTGGGTTCCTTAAGATTTTTAACACATAAGACCATATCACATGTGAATAAAAATAATTTTACTTTTTTCCTTCCTGTCTGGATGCCTTTATCTTGTTTTCTTGCTTAATTGCTCTGGCTAGCAAACCTCCAGTACAAATGTTGAACAGAACTGATGAGAGTGGACATTCTCATTTTGTTCTTAATCTCAGGAGGAAATCACCATTATATATGATCATAGTGATGGATTTTTTGTAGATGCCCTTTATTAGGTTGAGAAAGTTGACTTGCCTTCATTTGTTCAGTGTTTTCATCATAACAAAGTGTTGGATGTTGTCAAATGTTTTTTTCTGCATCTATTGAGATAATCATGTGGTTTTTATCCTTTATTCTATTGATGTGGTGTGTAACATTGATTGATTTTTGAATGTTAAAAGGAGTATTTCATCCTTAGAAAGAATTTATAGATATGGCTACAGAAAGTTAATTGGAATTTCATCACTTCATGCCATCCTCTACCTTTTGGTGCATCTTCACGTGTTAATCAGGATAGACTAGATTATGCTTCTGTGACAAATGACTCCAAAATCTCAGTGGTTTAACACATACAAATTTCTCACAATATAAAGATTGCTTTAGGTCAGACTCAACAGTGTAGAGCTTCATCATCCATATAGTGACTTAGAGATCCAGGCTGCTGTGATCTTGTGGGTTTACTAGCTCAACACATTGCTCTTACACTCACTACCTGAGGAAAATCAAGAAACTGAAAACTCACACAGCAGCTTTTTACAGCCTCAGCCCAGAAGTGACATATGCCACTTATTCTCATATTTCGTTGCCCATAATTGATCACACACTCTTGCCTTACTGCAAGGGAACTGGAAAATAAAATTTTTATTGTGCCCAGGAGAGAGGGATACAAAACAGAATTTGGAAACTCATAGAATTTTCTCTGCCACAGACATAGAAATGCTATGTTCCTTACCTGTTGTTATGGGTTGAATTATAGCCTCACAAAAGACATGTTGAAATCCTAACCCCTAGTACCCCAGAATGTGACTTTTTTGGAAATAGAGATTTTATAGTTGTAATTAGTTAAGATGAGGTCATATTTGAGTAGGGTGAGCCCTTAATCCAATATGACTGGTGTCCCTACAAAGAAGGAAAAACACCATGTGAAGACAGAGGTACACAAGGAGACCATCCTGTGATGACAGAAGCAAAAACTGGGATGATACACCTGCATGCCCATAAGAAACACCAAGGAATTACAGCCACCATCAGAAACTAGAAGGAGGAAAAGAGGTATTCCACCAGTGTTAGAGGGTACATGACTCTGCTGACACCTTGATTTCAGGCTTCTAGTCCCCAAAACTGTGAGGGAATAAATTTCTGTTGTGTTAAGTCACCTGGTTTGTGGTAACCTGTTATCACAAGTCTAGGAAACTAATACACCAGTTAAAAATTTCGTTGTGAGTATTGTATCCCACCTAAGATGTCATCAGTGGAAAGACATGAATTATTTCATAAACCTCTAAGAAAGGAAAAAGGCTGCCAATTAAGTAATGACACCCTACCTTAATGATAATCCTGCATGACACGTAAATTGGTCACATCATCCTCTCATTGCTGAGCAGCATCTTTCCTCGATACCAAGAGATTTGGCAAGTTTTTGTGTCTTCAGGTGTGTGGTTTGGCATATGAAAGGCAATCACTTTGCACATTTCTCACTAACCACACACAATTCAGCCACAGATACGTGTGGACTTAGTGCCTTTTTTGGTACCATGAAGCACATTGTTGTTCTTGTGCAAGAAAATATAGAATCCTACTCCTTCTCCCAAAATTGCTTTCCTAATGTCAAATATATGCCCCACTGCTCTCTTCTTGCCTTTCTGCATCTATAGTAACTTCTCATCTCAGAACTATTTTATACTATAAATTCTGAGAGAAAGAGACTTTAAATGACAATAAACTCTGAACACATAATAACAACAATGCAGATAATTCAATAAAATGATGATGTATGAATAGCTATAACCAAATTCAGGCTTGTGCAGGTAATAACTACATCACAACTGCCACTGGGCCAACAGCTGTTGTAAGTCACTCTCAATGTAAGACATATTCCAAATTCAGAGTGTGAAGAGATGGGCTTTTTAAAACCAATAACCGATAGTGATGCAATAACAACAGCAACAATTAAATCAGGCCACTCAGTCTTGACCAAGCATATGACTTTGTCCTGGGATAGTAGTTCTCCAAGTGCGGTATGGAGATTCCTGGGGTATTCCTGAGTCATATTCAGGAAGTCTATGAATTCAAAACTATTTCCCCCAAAATACTAAAGTGTTCTTTCCATTTTCATTCTTGTTCTCTCATTATAGTACAGCAGAGTTTTCTAGAGACTACATGACATGAAATACAAAACAAATTAAATCGAGAAACCAATATGAGAATCTGTCATCTATTAAGCTGAACATTTTGCCACTCTTCTCATTATTTTTTTGTTTTGAAAAATATGTTTTCACAAAAAAAATTTGCCAAAATGTGAAATGGGATTTAGATAAGTGAATAAGTAGTTTTTTCTCAGTTCCAGTTTCTAATATGGTAAATATCAATAGATATAATAACAAAATGAAATTCTCAATAATTTTAAAAAGTTGTATAAGGATATGAGATCGAAAAGTTTGAGAATCACTGTTTTAGGGAAACGACCTTTGGCTTTAAAGATGCATGTCTTTGTTCACTGAACAAATCTTGCAGTTAGGATTGGATCAACACTGGAACAAACTCAAACATTGAGAGGATGAGAGTGCCCTTCTCTGACGTATATAACTCAAAAACAAAAAATACCCATAAAATAAAATTTGGTATTTCAGTAAAAGATACGTTTACTGCTTTAAAATAATTCCTTTGAGTGTGTGTGTGTGTGTGCTCGCGCCTGCCTGTCCTTCCTTTCCTGTCTGTGTCTTTTGATGCCTCAAGCATGTGGTTGTTTGGGATTCATCCTCAGCTCTATGCTAACTTGGCTTTCCACAGCATGCAACCAAAACAGAGACTCTGGAATTCCTCCACATCATCTTTTTCACAATCAACCTATGCGACTCTTTCATGAGTTCCTCCTCTTTCATGACTGCCTTCAAATAAGACACTTTTTTCTTCCCATGGTTCAGGCAAGGAGCCAGAAAACGTATCACAGCCTTCTATTTTATCTTACAGAATTGTATTAGCATGTTCTTTCTTTAGTGCTTTGTATGAAAAATTGTAGGCTTAACATTTTCCTTGCAATTAGCGAAATTATAATTGGTGGGCTGTTTAGTATAAAGTAGAAAAGGGTGGGTTAGGTTTGTCCTAGGATACTTCCCACTGGTTCAGCACTTCTTGCTCTTCCCCCAAAGTGGTATCCCATTGAGTAAATATGGAAACAAATTAAACCCTGCTGTAGTATTTATTAATTGATAGCAGCTTTGGGGTGGGTCCACTCAAATATAAATAATTAATAGACTTTATATTTTGAGAAGTGACTCTTGACAAAAAAACAGTCATTAAGAACAAAATAAATTAAGATATCAAAAGGAATGGTGGCCAGGCGCTGTGGCTCACACCTGTGATCTCAGCATTTTGGGAGCCTGAGGCAGGAGGATCTCTTGAACCCAGGAGCAACATAGACTCCATCTCCCCAAAAAGAAAAAAAAAATCAAAAAATTAGCCAGATGTGGTGGCACATGATTGTGTTTTCAGCTACTTGGGAGACTGAGCAGAGAGGATTGCTTAAACCAAGGAGTATGAGGCTGCAATGAACCGAAATTGAGCCACTGAACTCCAGCCTAGGCTACTAAGTAAGGCCCTGTTCAAAGACAGAAAGATAAGATAGAAGGAGGAAGGAAGGAAGGGAGGGAGGGAGGGACAAAGGGAGGGAGGAAGGATGGAAGGAAGGAAGGAAGGAAGGAAGGAAGGAAGGAAGGAAGGAAGGA
>NC_045448.1:67203678-67267570 GCF_002776525.5 Piliocolobus tephrosceles | reverse complement strand
GCTTCACAACTAACCTAGCAGGTGGAAACTATTATTACTTTCATTTTAGTGATAAGGAAAGTCAGGCACAGAGAGGTCAAATTACCTCCTGAGAGTCACGCAGTGTAACTCGAAGAGCCTGGATCCAAATCTAGGCAGTATGACCACAGAGCCATAGTCACTAGACTACACTGCCTCTGGAATCACGTCCTTGGTGACTTGGAAGGCTGTCTACACTACCCTCCAGTCAGTCACCTATTAATAGTAGCTGGTGCGGTTATCAAATGGACTCTTGCAGCATCCCAGTGCTGTGTTCAAGTAACTCTTCTTTTACTTAATAATGGCTCCGAAAGGCAAGAGTAATGATGCTAGCCATTCGAATACACCAAAAAGAAGGTATAAAATACTTCCTTTAAGTGAAAAGATGAAAGTTCTGGACTTAATAAGGAAAGAAAAAAATCCTATGCTGGGGATGCTAAGATCTATGGTAAGAATAAGTCTTCTATCCATTAAATTGTGAAGAAGGAAAAACAAATTTGTACCAGTTTTGCTGTCACACCTTAACTACAAATGTTAAGGCTACAGTGTGTGATAAATAATTAAGACAGAAAAGGAATTAAATTTGTGGAAGAAATGAACAGAAAGGTGTTTCTATTGACAGCAATCGGGTTTGGCACCACCTGCAGCTTCAGAAACCCACTGAGGTTCTCGGAATGTATCCCCAAGGATAAGGGAGGATGACAATATTTTGGTGAATTTTTAATTTACCTCAGTTTCAGATCCATAATCATATGTATCTAATAAGTCATAATAAAAATAGTGTTTCTTTTTCTTAATTCATCCTCCTCTTTTTACACAAACGTTTTTTGGACGCATCACTCCTTCACCCCTGAAACCAAAACATGTGGCTCACCCACCCCAAAACATGTTCCCAGTTGTTCTCCATCTGTCTGGAATTCCTTTTAAAGTTGGGAGTTTGGGCTTCAAAGAAATCCCTGAACATGTCCTCTTACTCCTTTAATCTTACTCAAGTTTCCTGACTATCCTCTTTCCTCAGTGATGCTCATCCTGAAAAAAAGAACTTGGCCTGAAGTTAAATAGCCCATAAAGGAAGTAGCTTCTGAATGATTCAAAGGACGTGAATGAACCATTGGTTCATGTTGGTTTTCTCTACAGCCCTTTAAAATAGACAGGGTGAAACTTTGGTCCATCAAAATTTTGCTGATGGATTGAGAAAGAAGGAGCCTGCCACAAACTGAATTAGCACTAAGTAATTTTCCCTTTCTTGATGTAAACAAATGCCTTTCAATATACAACAATTCTCGAGGTGTTCAGGTTACTTGCTTATTTTAAGATCTTTGCTTACTTTCTGATCTTCATAGGTCATTGACATCCCATTTAGCACTGGTGACCCTGTTTATACAATTTTGATATAAATTAAAAAGTGTTCTTGCGGATAACATTAACATTCGCGATTCCAATCTACCACATAAGCAAACAATAGCCTTTGCTCAGTCCTGTATATAATTGTTTAAAAGCTTCAGTGTAGACTCCAATACTCAGAGCAAATCTGATCAAACAGATTTGCTTTCTGACTTTTTATTCAAAGCAGGATGAGATCTCAGCCTATGTAAACTCCAGTGCAATAACTTATGGGATTTTTGATAGAAAGTAGTCATAAAACACTGGATAGGGTATTTCAGGTTTTAATTAATGAGAAGAGACAAATAAATAGGGGTCTATTTCTGTGTCTTGGACTTAAAATGTGTTTCTTTTTCATTTAAAATTCGGAAGGTATTGTTCCTTTTAACCTTTTTTATTCTGTAGAAGAAAGGGGGGAGAATAATATTTTTGGAATTTGGGTTCTAATTTTTTACATCATTTGTATTAAGCTTCCATCCTAGAAAGTGTTAATAATTATTCCTTCATAAATGCATATTAGTCTTGTGAATAATTGCAAGTATTTAAGAAACTATTTTTCTGATCGCTTACTCTGATCCTATTTATACTTCATGAGTGGACAATTATTTATCCTAATTATGAAAAACTATCCTAATTGTATTATTAAAGCTGTCATATTCCTAGGCAAAGAAACTAATCTGAGAATACAGATAAGATGAAAAGGCCCATACTGTCTCTTTGTTAGGAGTATATCCTAAAGAAATTATTGAACAAATATACAGAAATGTACAAAGGTATTGATTCAGCATGATTTGCAAATACAAAAGAACGGAAACAGCTTAAATGTCCATCAATAAGGAGTTGTTTTGAAAAATTAGGATGGATGAAAACAGTGGTATACTCGGCAGCCATTAAAATGATGATGTGGATCAGTTATTAATGTGAATAGATAACCATGATATATTAAGCTCATTATCCAATTATTAATCACCTAGTAATAAGTAAATAAAGATTGTTTGAGTATGCCCCTGTGTGTGTGTGTGTGTGTGTGTGTGTGTGTGTGTAAAGAACACTGTATATCAAAGTGTGTTCTAAGAAAAACTAATCTATTGAAATAAAGCTTCTCTCATCAAATAAGTTTGGGAAACTACATTTTACCTCCCTTGTATGAATATCATAGTACACATCAGCACATTAAAGCCTCTGAGAAGTCCTGTAGTAAAAGAAAACCTGTTTATGTACATTTAACCTCCAATTTTCTAAACCTATTTTAGCATAAATACCTTCTTTTTTTTTTTTTTTTTTTTTTTCAGATGGAGTCTTGCTCTGTCACCTAGGCTGGAGTGCAGTGGCTTGATCTCTACTCACTGCAGCCTCCGCCTCCCAGGCTCAAGTGATTCTCCTGCCTTAGCCTCCCAAGTAGCGGATTACAGGCTCCCACCACCACTTTGCCCTGGCTAATTTTTGTATTTTTAGTAGAGACAAGGTTTCACCATGTTGGCCAGGCTGGTCTCAAACTCCTGACCTTAAGTGATCCGCCTACCTCGGCCTCCCAAAATGCTAGGATTACAGGTGTGCACCACCACACCCAGCTTATAAATAACTTCTTTCAAGTGTCCTGTAAAACAAACTTCAGCAACTTTTGGCAGTAGTACCAAAGACGATATCTCTTTTATGTATATTTTCTGAATTATTTTGCAATAAATACGCATTGCTTTTAAGATTTAAAAAATGAGCTAGATAAAAACTATTTTTAAAATTATTTTGAGAATAAAACACATTGACAAAAAAGATGTCAGAGATATTTAAGTACACTGCTATATAAAAGGGCAACTTATGAAACACATGTGATGTGATGGATCCTCTTTTTGTAAAAACAAAAAATACATAAGTAAAGAAAAAGGAAAAAAGAGAAGGCATGAATTCAAGTTTTACCATTCATATCTCTAGGTCATCAATGATAGGTAATTCTTACTGTTTTACTTTGTTTTTTCAAAGTGCTCTTTATTAAGTACTTTTGCAATTGGAAAATTAACAATAAATTTTTGTGTGAAGGAGCACACATGTATTTTAAGAAATAAAAAGAAATGGAGCAAAGAAAAATATGTACCATAGTCTCCATTCAAACATATTTGCAGTTGCTTCTATTTATTTGTTAATACAAGACTTCATCTTCCTCAAGTTAAATCTATTATAAAATTTTTAAACCCCCATGTGCTGTTTTTCTGAATGCTTCTCTTTTTCCTGACTATGCTCTTCTTGCTTTCTTCCAGCACTTGGTTCCATTAGGTGAGGAATAAAGAATGACTTTTCAGAATATCCCAGCATATCACCCACAAAGATAACACTGTATAAGTTACAGATGCTTGGGAGGGAAACTCCCATTATCAAATCATATAGCTTTGCACTAGTCTGAGAAATTAGCAGCAAAGCATCCATGGATATCTTGAAAGACAAAAATTATAAATCCTGTTGATAATATTGTCTATTTTATTGTTTTTATATATTTACTTTGTTATGTTTGGCTAAATTTCAGCCCCTTAGTTTTACAGATAAACTTAGTTTATTACTAAAAATAAACATTTTTATTACTAAAAATAAACTTGACTATTTGGAAATACTCTTTTTGGAAATGTAATTTTTGTCCAAATTACACTTGTAAGGAAGTGTGTATTTTTGCAAGCTATATATTACAAGAATATATATATTACAAGAATATAGAGTAATGAGACTTTCAAAACGAATCTTAGCTTCCATATTCAAATGAAAGTTGTTCTTCAAAAATTAATGTTAGGAGGCAGTACATATTTCAGTGACCCTTCCACTGCTTAAAGCATTTAAAAAGTCCTGGTAGATAAGCTTTTTGATGTGCTGCTGGATTCAGTTTGCCAGTATTTTATTGAGGATGTTTGCATTGATGTTCATCAAGGGTATTGGGCCTGAAATTTTCTTTTTTTGTTGTTGTGTCTCTGCCAGGTTTTGGTGTCAGGACGACGCCTAAAATGAGTTAGGGAGGATTCCTTCTTTTTCTATTATTTGGAATAGTTTCAGAAGGAATAGTACCAGCTCCTCTTTGTACTTGTGGTAGAATTTGGCTGTGAATCCATCTGGTCCTGGGGTTTTTTTGGTTGATAGGTATTAATTACTGCCTCAATTTCAGAACTTGTTATTGCAATAAATATTTAGGGATTCGACTTCTTCCTGGTTTAGTCTTGGGAGGGTGTATGTGTCCAGGAATTTATCCATTTCTTCTAGGTTTTCTAGTTTATTTGCGTAGAGGTGTTTATAGTACTCTCTGATGGTAGTTTGTATTTCTGTGGAATCAGTGGTGATATCCCCTTTATCATTTTTTATTGTGTCTATTTGATTCTTCTCTCTTTTCTTCTTTATTTGTCTGGCTAGTGGTCTATCAATTTTGTTAATCTTTTCAAAAACCAGCTCCTGAATTCATTGGTTTTTTGAAGGGTTTTTTTGTGTCTCTATCTCCTTCAGTTCTGCTCTGATCTTAGTTATTTCTTGTCTTCTGCTAGCTTTTGGGTTTGTTTGCTCTTGCTTCTCTAGTTCTTTTAATTGTGGTGTTAGGGTGTTGATTTTAGATCTTTCCTGCTTTCTCCTGTGGGGATTTAGTGCTATAAATTTTTGAAGTAGCATTATAAAACAGGAAGAACTCAGTCCTATTACTATAACATTACACCTTATTTTTGAACAAAGATAAAAATCCCCAGCTTGAACATCCACTTTATTTGTAATATATTATCTCCAACTGCTTTGAGGGTGCTTCCAAAAATAAGGCAACCACCAAACAATAAACAAGTGTTTGCCAAGACTACAAAAACAAACAAAAAATACAAGAACAACAACAAAAGCCCTATCATAGACTGTGAAGTCTTTCAAAGCATGAATTCCAACCTCCTCTCAGCACTAATAGCATTGAAATTTTGCATAAATAAAAATTCACGGATATTCAGGGCCCATAGGAGGCTGATTATTAAAAATTATATATATATAAATATTGTTTGTTCATATATACATATATGTTTGTATATTGCCTACCCCTAAAAATGTACATATTTTGACATATAAATATAAAACCTACATCCCCCAATTGTATTTAGCTTTGAAATGTGATTAATGATACCCAATTAGAGATTGACACACAGGTTACAGTCTATAACGTGAGAGAATCCATCGAAAAAAGATGTAAAAGTTCGTCAGTCATTCTGATTTACTAAAGCATGAAGCAATATGATGAACCTTGCACACGTTGCCTTTATGATCTGCAATAAGGCAGACCATCCAAATTTGCAATTTAGAGCTCTGGAGTGTTCAATTTTTGTGATTGTTGTAGAGACAAATACTAACAAATGTATGGCACCCATATGCTTTCCTGCCTTTAAATGTGGAGCCCACTGAAACTAAGAGCTATATCTAGCTTTTTGGCAAAAGATAGAAAGATTTGTTTGGGAAGAAAGCTATGGGCCACTAATATGAGAGAAGCTTTGAGAAACTAACTTTTCATTTGCAATTGGCACAACCTATTCCTAACAAACAATTCTGAAATGTTTACACCATGATACTTCCCTTGAAATAATTTGCAAAGAACTTTCCAATTTAACTTTAAGACATGCAAGTCTTAAAGTATCAATTATAGGAGAACTTGTTTAATATATTCCAGGATAGCAATAAATTTCCACCTTTGAAATAATAAACAGTTTTTATATAACAATGAGGAATCTAATGCATAGTTTTCAAAGAATTCTGAAAAAAAAAAGAAATAATTGTGAAAGAAGCAATTATTTGACTACACAGTAGTTGGCAAAATACAGTCTGCAGACCAAACCATGTAGACCACCTGTTTTTGTAAATAAAGTTTTATTGGAGCACAGCCAAACCCATTGTTTATGTATTGTCTATTGCTGCTTTTACAAAGGAAGAGTTGAGCAGTTGCATTAGAAATCTTATGACCAGCAAAGCCTAAAATAGCTATCATCTGGCCCTTTACAAAAAGTTTGCCAACACTTAGACTAGAGTATTAATTTTATTTTCTAATAATTATTTGTCAATAACAATGAATTCACAAACATTTTCCCACTCCATGGGCTAGAAAACTAAGTTAGACCCAGTGGTACAAGATAAACATTAATGACATCATGTTTCCCAACATAAAGACATTTGGAACTGGTGATTTACTCAGCCTGACCACACCTGCCTAGTCTAGATCCACACATCTGTATCAGAGACATAGTATGCAGTTCACATTTTCTGCCATTTTTACAAGAACAAAGCTTCAGTGTAAAGGCTTAGTCACGTATAATATTTATAATGATATATCAAAATCATCAAATGAATTACAAATAAGACATGATGAACTTGTGTTTAGAATGGGAAGGACATTTCTCACCAGGTGCTAATAATTTGAAGGTGGATTTGACTGCAGGCTCACATAAGTTGATACAGCACTCCCTTAATCAAAGGATAGTTTAAAAGAATACGAAATGAGCTGACACATTTTGACATTTGCCGATTGCAGATCAGATACATGTGCACTGCACATTGGAAATGCATTGGAAAGAGTTTTCATTCCCTTAAGTTATGGATTTTAAATCAGTTCCTGAGATAAACATTTCAAACATACAAGCATACAGTTTTGAACACTCACCCAAACCTAGGAGATGGAACATGTGCATGCAAGCCTTGCCCATTCCTGCATATCCCCATTTTACATTTTGAATTGCAAAGTAGACTATAAAAGGACCAGAAGAAAATGCAGATAACTTTTGGTTAATAGCATGGGAAAGAATATCTAAACATAAAAGCAAAGGAAAACATATTTGATGCATAAAATTTTTAAATATCAGTATATCAAAAGAGTCATAAAAGCTACAAAGCAAAAGAAAATACATATAACTAAAAGGTTGCATTCTTAATGTATTACAAGTCTTTAAACTTATGGGAAATGATAAATAATACTTATTAAATTAACCATTCAAAAAACATTAATTGAACTTATACCCTAATACGGTTTGAGCTTCAGTAGGTGACCCCTGCCACACTGTTCCATGACTGACAGGTGTCCTAGAATGTGAGACTTTCACTGCTAAAGCCAGTACAGTCCCAGACAATCTTAACAGTCAAATAGAACTGGATTCAAGTTTGCATTGCCTCCCACATGACTTTCAACGTGTTACTCCACATTAAGGAGTCTCAGTCTCCTCAGTTCTAAATGGGTGCCAACACAAGTACTTTAAGGATCTGGGAGACTAAACAAGAAAAATGTACAGAGCTTACACACCTGGCACACAGCACACACACAATAAATGGTAACTGTGATGATTTTTATTATGATCATCATCAATATTGTTATCATCATTGTTTGCCAGCTACGAAAGCCTACTGATCTCTTCCCAGTATCCATTCTTATTCCTGTCTACATAACCCTAGCTTGGGGGAAAGATTAAACAAACACTGCTGAATTCCTGGATACAAGTCATCATCTGACCTAGTTCTGACAACTGAAAAAAAAAAAGGGAGGGGACAGTTTTTGATGGGACTTCCAGGAAGGTTCTTTAAAATATGTGGATGCATGGGAAAGGAGGTAGAGAGCAGACTTGGCTGGCATGGACATTTCATCCTTGGCTCTTTCATTTCTTCCTGCCTGAAACACGGACTCGATTCTGGAAGCAAAGCAGCCATCTCATAATCCCAAGAATGAAAAGCACATGCCAGGGTGGCTTAGTGGAAAGATATGAGTCCATTTCTCTACTGGCATCATGGAGACACAGTACTAATCCTAGGTTTTTGACTTTTGGACTTTTCATTCTGAGAGAAAAAAATAAAAGTATTTAATCCACTGTTTCCAGGTGTGTGTTATTCACGGCCAAACACAATTCCCAATCAATACATTAGTCATTCTCATATAAATGTAGGCAAAGGACTCAAACAGGCAATTTAAAAATAACAACAACAAAAGGCAAACATTGGGCACATCTATGACAAAACTTACTACATTATTATTATTACATAAATATAAACATGACACCATGTTTAGCTGTCATGTTGACAATAGAAAATAATATTTAAAACACCATATTTGACAATTACCAAATATAACAATTATTTTTATTATGCTATGCTTTCTTCTGGCTTTTGTTTTCTTTTTTTGAAATCGGATCTTGCTCTTAAAGTGGGTCTCACTCTGTCACCCAGGCTGGAATGCAGTGGTACAATCATGGCTCACTGCAGCCTCAATCTACCCAGGCTCAGGTGATTCTCCCACCTCAGTCTGCCAAGTAGCTTGGACTACTTGGCATGCACCGTCATGCCCAGCTTGTTTTTGTATTTTTTAGAAAGGGTTTCACCATGTTGCCTAGGTCAGTCTTGAACTTCTGGGCTCAAGGGATCTGCCCACCTCAGCCTCCCAAAGTTCTGGAATTACAGGTGTGTGCCACAGTGCCCGTCCTCTTTTGACATTTTAAAAGAAATAAAATGCAATAGAAGTGTCCTTTTATTCACATAGAGGGGAACAACGCACACTGGGGCCTGTTGGAGGGTAGAGGGTTAGGAGGAGGGAGAGGATCAGGGAAAATAACTAATAGGTACTAGGCTTACTACTTGTGTAATGAAATAATCATGACACAAGTTTACCTCTATAACAAACCTGCATATGTACCCCTGAACTTAAAATAGAAGTTAAATTTAAAAAAGAAGGATTGGCTACTAGGCAAGATGGCCGAATACGAACAGCTCTGGTCTGCAATTCCCAGCGAGACCAATGAAGAAGGTGGGTGATTTCTGCATTTCCAACTGAGGTATGCAGTTCATCTCATTGGGACTGTCTGGACAGTGGGTGCAGCCCACAGATGGCAAGCCCAAGCAGGGTGGGGCATTGCCTCACCTGGGAAGCACAAGGGGTTGGGGAACTCCTTCCCCTTGCCAAGGGAAGCCTTGAGGGACTGTGCCATGAGGGACGGTGCATTCAGGCCCAGATACTAAGCTTTTCCCACAGTCTTCTCAACCCTCAAACCAGGATATTTCCTCAGGTGCCTACGCCACCAGGGCTTTGGGTTTCAAGCACAAAACTGATCAGCTGTTTGGGAAGACACCAAGCTAGCTGCAAGAGTTTTTTCATACCCCAGTGGCACCTGAAACACCAGCAAGACAGAACCATTCACACCCCTGGAAAGGGGGCTGAAGCTAAGGAGCTGAGTGGTCTTGCTCAGCAGATTCCACCCCCATGGTGCCCAACAAGCTAAGATCCACTGGCTTGAAATTCTCACTGCTAGCACAGCGGTCTGTAGTTGACCTGCTCGAGCTTGGTGGGGAGAGGGACGTCTGCCATTACTGAGGCTTCAGTAGGCATCTTTCCCCTCACAGTGTAAACAAAGCCACCGGGAAGTTAGAACTGGGTGAAGCACATCACAGCTCTGCAAATGCGCTGTAGCCAGACTGCATCTCTAGATTCCTCCTCTTTGGGCGGGGCATCTCTGAAGGAAAAGCAGCAGCCCCAGTCAGGGGCTTATAGATAAAATTCCCATCTCCCTGGGACAGACCACCTGGGGGAAGGGGTGGCTGTGAATACAGCTTCAGCAGACTTAAACTTTCTTGCCTGTTGGCTCTAAAGAGAGCAGAGGATCTCCAAGCACAGTGCTTGAGCTCTGCTAAAGGACAGACTGCCTCCTCAAGTGGATCCCTGGCCCCCATGCCTTCTGAGAGACAACTCTCAGCAGAAGTCAACAGACACCTCATACAGGAGAGCTCCAACTGGCATCTGGCAGGTGCCCCTCTGGGACGAACCTTTCAGAGGAAGGAGCAGGCAGCAATCTTTGCTGTTCTGCAACCTCCACTGGTGATACTCACACAAACAGGGTCTGGAGTGGACCTCCAGCAGACCCACAGAAGAGGGTCTTCAACGTTAGAAGGAAAAACCAATAAACAGAAAGCAATAGCATCAATATCAACCAAAAGAACCCTCACTCAAAAACCCCATCTGAAGGTCACCAACATCAAAGATGAAAGGTAGATAAATCCATGAAAATGGGAAAAACACAGCTGAAAAAGACTGAAAATTCCAAAAACCAGAGTACCCCTTATCCTCCAAAAAATCACAACTTCTCAACAGCAAGGGAACAAAACAGTATAAAGAATGAGTTTGATGAATTGACAGAAGTAGGCTTCAGAAGGTGGATAATAATAAACTCCTCAGAGGTAAAGGAGCATGTTCTAACCCAGTGCAAGGAAGCTAAGAACTGTGATAAAAGGTTACAGGAACTGGTAACTAGAATAACCAGTTTAGAGAAGAACATAAATGACCTGATGGAGCTGAAAAACATAGCACAAGAACTTCGTGAAGCATACACAAGTTTCAGTAGCCAAATTGATCAAGTGAAAGAAAGGATTTCAGAGACTGAAGATCAACTTAATGAAATAAACCATGAAGACAAGACTGGAGTAAAAAAGAATGAAAAGGAACAAACAAAGCCTCCAAGAGTTATAGGACTATGTGAAGAGACCAAATCTACATTTGATTGGTGTACTTGAAAGTGACAAGAGGAATGGAACCAAGTTGGAAAACACTCTTCAGGATATTATCCAGGAGAACTTCCCCAACCTAGCAAGACAGATCAACAATTCAAATTCAGGAAATACAGAGAACACCACAAAGATACTCCTCAAGAAGAGCAATCCCAAGACACATAATCGCCAGATACACCAAGGTTGAAATGAAAAAAAAAAAATGTTAAGGGCAACCAGAGAGAAAGGTCGGGATACCCACAAAGGGAAGCCCATCAGACTAACAGCAGATCTCTCTGCAGAAACTCTACAAGACAGAAGAGAGTGGGGGCCAATATTCAACATTCTTAAAATAAAGAATTTTCAACCCAGAATTTCATATCCAGCCAAACTAAGTTTCAAAAGTGAAGGAGAAATAAAATCCTTTACAGACAAGCAAATGCTGAGTGAGTCTGTCACCACCAGGCCTGCCTTACAAGAGTTCCTGAAAGAAGCACTAAATATGGAAAGGAAACACCAGTACCAACCACTGCAAAAGCATACCAAATTGTAAAGACCACTGATGCTAGGAAGAACCTGCATCTACTAATGGGCAAAATCACCAGCTAGCATCATAATGACAAGATCAAATTCACACATAACAATATTAATCTTAAACATAAATAGGCTAAATGCTCCAATTAAAAGACACAGACTGGCAAATTGGATAGAGTCAAGACCCATCAGTGTGCTGTATTCAGGATACCCATCTCACATGCAAAGATACATATAGGCTCAAAACAAAGGGATGGAGGAAGATTTACCAAGCAAATGGAAAGCAAAAAAAAAAAAGCAGGGGTTGCAATCCTAGTCTCTGATAAAACAGACTTCAAACCAACAAAGATTTAAAAAGACAAGGAAGGGCATTACATAATGGTAAAGGGATCAATGCAACCAGAAGAGCTAACTATCCTAAATACATATGCGCCCAATACAGGAGCACCCAGATTCATAAAACAAGTTCTCAGAAACCTACAAAGAGACTTAGACTCCCACACAATAATAGTGGGAAATTTTAACACCTTACTGTCAATATTAGACAGATCGAGACAGAAAATTAACAAGGATATTTAGGACTTGAACTCAGCTCTCGACCAAGTAGACCTAATAGACATCTACAGAACTCTCCATCCCAAGTGAACAGAATATACATTCTTCTCAGCACCACATAGCACTTATTCTAAAATTGACCACATGGTTGGAAGTAAAACATTCCTCAGCAAATGCAAAAGAACAGAAATCGTAACAAACAGTCTCTCAGACCACAGTGCAATCAAATTAGAACTCAGGTTTCAGAAACTCACTCAAAACCACACAACTACATGGAAACTCAACAACCTGCAAAGCAGAAATAAATACATTCTTTGAAACCAATGAGAACAAAGATGCAATATACCAGAATCTCAGACACAACTACAGCAGTGTGTAGAGGGAAATTTATAGCACTAAATGCCCAAAGGAGAAAGTGGGAAAGATCTAAAATCAACTCCCTAACATCACAAATAAAAGAACTACAGAAGCAAGAGCAAACAAACCCAAAAGCTAGCAGAAGACAAGAAATAACTAAGATCAGAGCAGAACTGAAGGAGATAGACACCAAAAAAAAAAGAACTCCTTCAAAAAAATTGATGAATTCAGGAGCTGGTTTTTTGAAAAGATTAACAAAATTAATAGACTGCTAGCCAGACTAATAAAGAACAAAAGAGAGAAGAATTAAATAGATACAATAAAAAATGATAAAGGGGATATCACCACTGATCCCACAGAAATGGAAACCGCCATCAGAGAATACTCTAAACAGTTCTACAAAAATGAGCTAGAAAATCTGGAAGAAATGGATAAATTCCTGGACACAAACACCCTTCTAAGACTAAACCAGAAAGAAGTTGAATCCCTAAATAGACCAATAACAAGTTCTGAAATTGAGGCAGTAATTAATACCTACCAACCAAAAAAAGCCCAGGACCAGACGGATTCACAGCCAAATTCTACCACAGGTACAAAGAGGAGCTGGTACCATTCCTTCTAAAACTATTCCAAACAGTAGAAAAAGAGGGCTCCTCCCTAACTCATTTTAGGAGGCCAGCATCATCCTGATACCAAAACCTAGTGGAGACACAACAAAAAAAGAAAATTTCAGGCCAATATCCCTGATGAATATTGACGTGAAAATCCTCAATAAAATACTGGCAAACCGAATCTAGCAACATATTAAAAAGCTTGTCCACTATGATCAAGTCGGCTTCATCCATGGGATGCAAAGCTGGTTCAACATATGCAAATCAATAAATGTAATCCATCACATAAACAGAACCAGTGATAAAAACCACATGATTATCTCAACAGATGCAGAAAAGTCCTTTGACAAAAATTCAAAACCCCTTCATGCTCCAAACACTCAATAAACTTGGTATTGATGGAATGTATCTCAATATAATAAGAGCTATTTATGACAAACCCACAGCCAGTATCATACTGAACGGGCAAAAGCTGAAAACATTCCCTTTGAAAACCAGCCCAAGAAAAGATGGCCTCTCTCACCACTCCTATTCAACATAGTATTGGAAGCTCTGGCCAGGGCAATCAGGCAAGAGAAAGAAATAAAGGGTGTTCAAATAGAAAGAGAAGTCAAATTATCTGTTTGCAGATGACATGATTCTGTATTTAGAAAACCACATCGTCTCAGCCGAAAAACTCCTTAAACTTCAGCAAAGTCTCAGGATACAAAATCAATGTGCAAAAGTCACAAGCATTCCTACACACAAATAATAGACAAAGAGAGCCAAATCATGAGTGAACTCCGATTCACAATTGCTACAAAGATGATAAAACACCTTGAAATACAACTTAAAGGGATGTGGAGGACCTCTTCAAGGAGAACTACAAATCACTACTCAAGGAAATAAGAAAGGACACAAACAAATGGAAAACCACTCCATGCTCATGGATAAGAAGAATCAATATCATGAAAATGGCCATACTGCCCAAAGTAATTTATAAATTCAATACCATTCCCATCAAGCTACCATTGACTTTCTTCACAGAATTAGAAAAAATACTTTAATTTCATATGGAATCAAAAAAGAGCCCATATAGCCAAGACAATCCTAAGCAAAGAGAACAAACCTGGAGGCATCACACTACCTGATTCAAACTATATTACAAGACTACAGTAACCAAAACAGCATCATACTGGTAGATACATGGACCAATAGAACCGAACAGAGGCCTCAGAAGTAACACCACACACCTACAACCATCTGATCTTTGACAAAGCTGACAAAAACAAGCAATGGGGAAAGGATTCCTTATTCAATAAATGGTGTTGGGAAAACTGGCTAGCCATATGCAGAAAACTGAAACTGGATCCCTTCCTTATACCTTATACAAAAATTAACTCAAGATGGATTAAAGATTTAAAAGTAAGACCTAAAACCATAAAAACCCTAGAAGAAAACCTAGGAGATACCATTCAGGAAATAGGCACGGGCAAAGACTTCATGACTAAAATACCAAAAGCAATGGCAATGAAAGCCAAAATAGACAAGTGGGATCTAATTAAACTAAAGAGCTTCTGAACAGCAAAAGAAACTATCATCAGAGTGAACAGGCAACCTACAGAATAGGAGAAAATTTTTGCAATCTATCCATCTGACAAAGGGCTAATTTTCAGAATTTACAAGAAACGTAAACAAATTTACAAGAAAAAATCAGACAACCCCATCAAAAAGAGCACAAAGGATATGAACAGAAAATTCTCAAAAGAAGACACTTATGTGGCCAACAAACATATGAAAAAAGCTCATCATCACTGGTCATTAGGGATACGCAAATCAAAACCACAATGAGATACCATCTCACACCAGTTAGAATGGCGTTCATTAAAAAGTCAGGAAACAACAGACGCTGAAGAGGATGTGGAAAAATAGGAACACTTTTACACTGTTGGTGGGAGTGTAAATTAGTTCAACCACTGTGGAAGACAGTGTAATGATTCTTCAAGGATCTAGAACTAGAAGTACAATTTGACCCAGCAATCCCATTACTGGGTATATACCCAAAGTATTATAAATTATTCCACTATAAAGACACATGCACACGTATGTTTATTGCAGCACTATTCACAATAGTAAAGACTTGGAACCAACCCAAATGCTCATCAATGATAGACTGGATAAAGAAAATGTGGTACATATACACCACGGCATACTATGCAGCCATAAAAAAGAATGAGTTCATGTCCTTTGCAGGGACATGGATGACGCTGGAAACCATCATTCTCTGCAAACTAACACAGAAACAGAAAGCCAAACACGGCATGTTCTCACTGATAGGTGGGAGTTGAACAATGATAACATAGGGTCACAGGGAGGGGAACATCACATACTGGGGCCTGTCAGGGATTGGGGACCAGGGGAGGGTTAGCATTAGGAGAATACCTAATGTAGATGACGGGTTGATGGGTGCAGCAAACCACCATGGCACATGAATATATATGTAACAAACCTTCATGTTCTGCACATATTTCCCAGAACATAAAGTAAAATAAAATACATTAATTAATAAATAAGATAAAATAAAATAAAAAGAAGGGTCCTTTTATCTTCCTGATCATTCACTTCACTTCCTCCCCAGATTTAGCCAATAATTTGAAAATGCTGTGAATCTTCTCTCTAGATTTTTGCTCTGTTATTACATAAGGATGTACACAAAACAACATGCTGTATAGCAAGTTACATTTAAGTGTATTTTAAAATTTAACTCAATACTATAATTTTGAGATTTATTCACTTACATACCTATAGTTTATATTTATTCACATGTAGTACATATAGATCTAGTTTATTCATTTCAATACCACTGCTGTCTTCCATTAAATGAATATACTGTAATTTATCAATTCTTTCTTTGTTGGACATACATCTTTTTTGAAGTTTTGCTATTAGCATGTCTTTGAATACACATGGAAGTCTGTCATTGTTTTAGTTTTCATATCACTGATTATTAAGTGTTTTATTAATTATTTGGTTTTCCTCTTCTGTGAATTTCCTGTTCCAACCTAATGCATATTATTTGGTAGAAATTTTGCCCTTGTTTCATTTATTTGTAGGAGTCATTTATATATCCTGGATAATGATACATAGCTAGTTATATATGTTCTTTCATAAAACTGTTTTAAATTTCAACATTAAGTTAATCAATCTTTTTAAATTTTTTTCTTCTTTTTAATATTCAGATGGAATTCACATAACATAAAACTTATCCTTTTAAAGTATGCAATTCCATGTTTTTAGTATATTTAAAGTTGTGTAATTATCACCACTATTTAATTTCAGAACATTTTTATCACCTCCCCAAAAAAATCTCATACCAATTAGCAATGACTTCCCATTTTGCCCACCCCCAGCCCTTGGCAACCATGAATCTACTACTGTCTCTATGGATTTACCCATTGTGGATGTTGTATATACATGAAATCTTATAATACGTGGCTTTGTGTGATGGTTTCCTTCACTAAGCATAATGGCTTCAAGGTTCATGCATGTTGTAACATGTAGCTGTACTTCCTTTTAATGGCCAAATAATATTCCATTGCATGGATATATCACATTTTGTTTATCCACTCATCAACTGATGGAAATTTGGGTTGTTTCCACTTTGGGGCTATGAAAATTAACACCAGTATGAACATTCGCTACAAGTTTTAGGTGGACATACATTTTCAATTACCTTGAGACTCTGCCTAGGAGTAGAATTCCTGAGTCATATGAAAACTCTGTATTTAATATTTTCAGGAAGTACCAGACTGTTTTCCAAAGCAGCTGGAGCATTTTACATTTCCACTATTCATGTATGAGTGTTCAATTTTTTTCACATACTCCTCAAAACTCCAACTGTCCATCTTTATTATAGCCATCCTAGTGGGTGTAAAATGGTATGGTATCTTTTTTGTGTGTGACTTTGATTTGCATTTCTCTATCAACACTGAGCATCCTTTCCTGAGCTTATTGGTCACTTATATATCTTCTTTGGATAAATGTCTAGTGAAATCATTTGCCCATTTTTAATTGGGTTATTTGCCTTTTTATTGTTTATTTCTAAGTGTTCATTATATATTCTGGACACAGGTACTTTGTTAGATATATGTTTGCAAATATTTTTCACAATCTATAGGTTTTCTTTTTACCTTCTTGATGGTATCCTTTGAAACATAAACGTTTTTAAGTTTGATAAAGTACAATTTATCCATTTGTTTTGTTGTTTATTCTTTTGCTGTCATAGCTAAGAAACTATTGCCTAATCCAAGTTGACAAAGATCTACACTTTTTTTCTTCTAAGAATTTTATAGTTTGAGGTTCTTATATTTAGGCCTTTGATCCATTTTTTAGTTAATTTTGTATATGATGTGAGGCAGGGGTCTAACTTCTTTCTTTTGCAGGACACAATTTTATTTGCGACTACTTATAAAGTTCTTCTACACCCTGACATAATATTTTCCTATAATTTTCCCAAAGGTGTTGAAAAATGGGTGTTTTTTAGATCTTTAATGTATCTCAACTTTGATTTTTTATTTGGTATAAAGCAGAAATCCAGTTTTCTTCTTTCCAGATGGCTATCATTTGACACAGTGGTAATTGCTAAATACTCTATAATTTTCTTCATTGATCTGTCAAACAATAAATCTTTATACATGCTCAGATACATTTCTGTCTTATTATTCTATTTGTCTAATGCTTAAATTAGCATAAATTAATAACGTATTTACATTTTTTAAATTTCAGTGATATTTTTATTTCTTTATCTTCTATTTTGCTATTTTATAAGTAGGGCCCTACTTTTTCCATGATTTTCTAATGTTTCTTTGTGATTTCAGTTCCTTCTTTTTTCCTTGGATAAAGAAAAAAGATACATATTGAATACATAATCTTATTTACATTATTCTATAATATCCAGTTTGGGGGCCATTACATTCATAACAAATCTCCTATTTGTTATGTCTGCTGATTCTTCCTCATAGAGGTTCTTATCTTCACATTATGAGGTCTATGGGAGTTCATTTTGGGAGAAATCTGGAGGTGAAGGAAGCATATTAACAAAGCAGTTTTCACGTTCCATTCCAAGATAGCCAAATAGGAACAGCTCTGGTCTGCAACTCCCAGTGTGATTGACACAGAAGACGAGTGATTTCTGCATTTCCAACTGAGGTACCTGGTTCATCTCATTGTGACTGGTTGGACAGTGGGTGCAGCCCATGGAGGGCGAGCCGAAGCAGGGCAGGGCGTCACCTCACCCGGGAAGCACAAGGGGTTGGGGGATTTCCCTTTCCTAGCCAAGGAAAGCCATGACAGACAGTACCTGGAAGAATGGGACACTCCGCACAAATATTGCACTTTTTCAATGGTCTTAGCAAACAGCACACCAGGAGATTATATCCTGTGCCTGGCTCAGTGGGTCCTACACCCACGGAGCCTGGCTCACTGCTAGCACAGCAGTCTGAGATCTACCTGCAAGGCAGCAGCCTGGCAGGGGAAGGGGCATCCACCATTGCTGAGGTTTGAGTAGGTAAACAAAGCAGCCAGGAAAGCTCGAAATGGGCAGAGCCCACTGCAGCTCAGCAAGGCCTCCTGCCTCTGTAGACTCCACCTCTAGGGGCAGGGCATGGCTGAACAAAAGGCAGCAGAAACCTCTGCAGACTTAAATGTCCCTGTCTGACAGCTCTGAAGAAAGCAATGGTTCCCCCAGCACAATGTTTGAGCTCAGAGAATGGACAGACCGCCTCCTCAAGTGGGTCCCTGACCCCCGTGTAGCCTGACTGGGAGACACCTCCCAGTAGGGGCTGACTGACAACTCATACAACTGGGTGCTCCTCTGGGATGAAGCTTCCAGAGGAAGGACTAGGCAGCAATATTTGCTGTTCTGCAATATTTGCTGTTCTGCAGCCTCTGCTGGTGATACCCAGGCAAACAGGGTCTGGAGTAGACCTCTAGCAGACTCCAACAAACCTGCAGCTAAGGGTCCTGACTGTTAGGAGGAAAACTAACCAACAGAAAGGAATAGCATCAACATCAACAAAAAGGACATCCACACCAAAACCACACCTGTAGGTCACCAACGTCAAAGACAAAAGATAGATAAAACCACAAATATGGGGAGAAAGCAGATCAAAAAAGCTGAAAATTCTAAAAACTAGAGCACTTCCTCTCCAAAGGATCACAGCTCCTCACCAGTGATGGAACAAAGCTGGATGGAGAATGACTTTGACGAGCTGACAGAAGTAGGTTTCAGAAGGTCGGTAATAACAAACTTCTCCAAGCTAAAAGGAGGATGTTTGAACCCATTGCAAGGAAGTGAAAAACCTTGACAAAAGATTAGACAAATGGCTAACTAGAATAAACAATGCAGAGAGACCTTAAATGACCTGATAGAGCTGAAAACCATGGCATGAGAACTACATGACGCATACACAATCTTCAATAGCCAATTCGATCAAGTGGAAGAAAGCATATCAGTGACTGAAGAACAAATTAATGAAACAAAGTGAGAAGAGAAGTTTAGAGAAAAAACAATAAAAAGTAATGAACAAAGCCTCCAAGAAATACGGCACTATGTGAAAAGGCCAAATCCATGTTTGATTGGTATACTTGAAAGTGACAGGGAGAATGGAACTAAGTTGGAAAACACTCTTCAGGACATTATCCAGGAGAACTTTCCCAACCTAGCAAGGCAGGCCAATATTCAAATTCAGGAAATACAGAGAACACTACAAAGATACTCCTCGAGAAGAGCAACCTCAAGACACATAATTGTCAGATTCACCAAGGTTGAAATGAAGGAAAAAATGTTAAGGGCAGCCATAGAGAAAGGTCAGGTTACCCACAAAGGGTAGCCCATCAGACTAACAGCAGATCTCTTGGCAGGAACTCCACAAGCCAGCAGAGAGTGGAGACCAATGTTCAACATTCTTAAAGAAAAGAGTTTTCGGTCAGGCACAGTGGCTCAAGCCTGTAATCCCAGCACTTTGGGAGGCTGAGATGGGCAGATCACGAGGTCAGGAGATCGAGACCATCCTGGCTAACCCGGTGAAACCCCATCTCTACTAAAAAAATACAAAAAAAAAAAAACTAGCCAGGTGAGGTGGCGGGTGCCTGTAGTCCCAGCTACTCGGGAGGCTGAGGCAGGAGAATGGCGTAAACCAGGGAGGCGGAACTTGCAGTGAGCCGAGATCTGGCCACTGCACTCCAGCCTGGGTGACAGAGCGAGAGTCCATCTCAAAAAGAAAAGAAAAGAAAAGAATTTTCAACCCAGAATTTCATATCCAGCCTTACTAAGTAAGCTTCATAAGTGAAGAAGAAATAAAATCCTTTACAGACAAGGAAATGCTGAGTGATTGTCACCACCAGGCCTGCCTTATGAGAGCTCCTGAAGGAAGCACTAAACATGGAAAGGAAAACCCAGTACCAGCCACTACAAAAACATGCCAAATTGTAAAGACCATTGATGCTAGGAAGAAACTGCATCAACTAATGAGCAAAATAACCAGCTAACATCATAATGACAGGATCAAATTCACACATAACAATATTAACCTTAAATGTAAATGGGCTAAATGCTCCACAGATTGGCAAATTGGATGGAGTCAAGACCTATCAGTGTGCTGATTCAGGAGACCCATCTCATGTGCAGAGACACACATAGGCTCAAAATAAAGAAATGAAAGAAGATCTACCAAGCAAATAGAAAACAAAAAAAAAAAAGGCAGGGGTTGCAATCCTAGTCTCTGATAACACAGACTTTAAACCAACAAAGATCAAAAGAGACAAAGAAGGGCATTATGTAACGGTAAAGGGATCAATTCAACAATAAGAGCTAAATATCCTAAATATATATGCACCCAACACAGGAGCATCCAGATTCATAAAGCAAGTCCTTAGAGACCTACAAAGAGACTTAGATTCCCATGCAATAATAATGGGAGACTTTAACACCCACTGTCAATATTACACAGATCAACGAGACAGAAGGTTAACAAGGATATCCAGGACTTGAACTCAGCTCTGCACAAAGCAGACCTAATAGACATCTACAGAACTCTCCACCCCAAGTGAACAGAATATACATTCTTCTCGGCACCACATCACACTTATTCCAAAACTGACCACATAGTTGGAAGTAAAGCACTCCTCAGCAAATGTAAAAGAACAGAAATCACAACAAAATGTCTCTCAGACCAAAGTGCAATCAAATTAGAACTCAGGATTAAGAAACTCACTCAAAACTGCACAACTACATGGAAACTGAACAACCTGCTCCCGAATGACTACTGGGTAAATAATGAAATGAAGGCAGAAATAAAGATGTTCTTTGAAACTAATGAGAACAAAGACACAACGTACATGTAAAGCAGTGTGTACAGGAAAATTTATAGCATTAAATGCCCACAAGAGAAAGCAGGAAAGATCTAAAATCAACACCCTAACATCACAAATAAAAGAACTACAGAAGCAAGAGCAAACAAATTTAAAAGCTAGTAGAAGGCATGAAATAACCAAGATCAGAGCAGAACTGAAGGAGAGAGAGACACAAAAAACCCTTCAAAAAAATCAATCAATCCAGAAGCTGGATTTTTAAAAAGCTCAACAAAATTAATAGACTGCTAGCAAGACTAATAAAGAAGAAAAGAGAGAAGAGTCAAATAGACACAAAAAAATATGATAAAGGGGATATCACCACCGATCCCACAGAAATACAAACTACCATCAGAGAGTACTATAAACACCTCTATGCAAATAAACTAGAAAATCTAGAAGAAAGGGATAAATTCCTGGACGCATACAGCCTCCCAAGACTAAACCAGGAAGAAGTTGAATTTCTGAATAGACCAATAATAGGTTCTGAAATTGAGGTAATAATTAATAGCCTACCAACAAAAAAAAGTCCAGGACCAGATGGATTCATAACTGAATTCTACCAGAAGTACAAAGAGGATCTGGTACCATTCCTTCTGAAACTATTTCAACCAATAGAGAAAGAGGGAATCCTCCCTAACTCATTTTATGAGGCCCGCATCATCCTGATACTAAAGCCTGGCAGAGACACAACCAAAAAAGAGAATTTTAGAGCAGCATCCCTGATGAACATCGATGCGAAAATCCTCAATAAAATACTGGCAAACTGGATCCAGCAGTACATCAAAAAGCTTATTCACCACAATCAAGTCAACTTCATCCCTGGGATGCAAAGCTGGTTCAACATACACAAATCAATAATCATAATCCATCACATAAACAGAACCAATGACAAAAACCACATGATTATCTCAATAGATGCAGAAAAGACCTTCAAAAAATTCAGCAGCTCTTCATGCTAAAAACTCTCAACAAACTAGGTATTGGTGGAACATATCTCAAAATAATAAGAGCTATTTATGACAAACCCACAGCCAATATCATACTGAATGGGCAAGAACTGGAAGCATTCCCATTGAAAACTGGTAAGACAGGGATGCCCTCTCTCACCACTCCTATTCAACATAGTGTTGGAAGTTCTGACCAGGGCAATCAGGCAAAAGAAAGAAATAAACGGTATTCAATTAGGAAAAGAGGAAGTCAAATTGTCCCTCTTTGCAGATGATATGATTGTATATTTAGAAAACCCCATCATCTCAGCCCAAAATCTCCTTAAGCTGATAAGCAACTTCAGCAAAGTCTCAGGATACAAAATCAATGTGCAAAAATCACAAACATTCCTATACACCAATAATAAACAGAGAACTAAATCATGAGTGAACTGCCATTCACAATTGCTACAAAGAGAATAAAATACCTAGGAATCTAATTTACAAGGGATGTGAAGGACCTCTTCAAGGAGAACCACAAACCACTGCTCAACAAAATAAAAGAGGACACAAATAAATGGAAGAACATTCCATGCTCAGGGATAGGAAGAGTCAATATAATGAAAATGGCCATTCTGCTCAAGGTATTTTATAGATTCAGTGCCATACCCATTAAGCTACCAATGAGTCTCTTCACAGAATTGGAAAAAGCTACTTTAAAGTTCATATGGAACAAAAAAGAGCCCACATTGCCAAGACAATCCTAAGCAAAAAGAACAAAGCTGGAGGCATCATGCTACCTGACTTCAAACTATACTACAAGGCTACAGTAACCAAAACAGCATGGTACTTGTACCAAAACAGGCATATAGACCAACGGAACAAAACAGAGGTCTCAGAAATAGCACCACACATCTACAACCATCTGATCTTTGACAAACCTGACAAAAACAAGAAATGGGAAAAGGATTCCCTATTTAATAAATAGTGCTGTGAAAACTGGCTAACCATATGTAGAAAGCTGAAACTGGATCGCTTCTTTACTCCTTATTCAAAAATTAATTCAAGATGGATTAAAGACTTAAATGTTAGACCTAAACCATAAAAACCCTAGAAGAAAACCTAGGCAATACCATTCAAGACACAGACACGGGCAAAGACTAAAACACCAAAAGTAATGGCAACAAAAGCCAAAATAGACAAATGGGATCTAATTAAACTAAAGAGTTCTGAACAGCAAAAGAAACTACCATTAGAGTGAACAGGCAACCTACAGAATGGGAGAAAATTTTTGCAATCTACCCATCTGACAAAAGGCTAATATCCCGAATCTACAAATAACTTAAACAAATGTACAAGAAAAAAACAAGCAACCCCACCAAAAAGTGGGTGAAGGATATAAACAGAGACTTCTCAAAAGAAGACATTTATGAAGTCAACAGACACATGAAAAAATGCTCACCATCACTGGTCATCAGAGAAATGCAAATCAAAACCACAATGAGATACCATCTCACACCAGTTAGAATGGCAGTCACTAAAAAGTCAGGAAACAACAGATGCTGGAGAGGATGTGGAGAAATTGGAACGCTTTTACACTGTTGGTGGGAGTGTAAACTAGTTCAACCATTGTAGAAGACAGTGTGATGATTCCTCAAGGATCCAGAACTAGAAATACCATTTGACCCAGTGATCCCATCACTGGGTATATACCCAAAGGATTATAAATCATGCTACTATAAAGACACATGCACAGGTATGTTTATTGTGGCACTATTCACAATAGCAAAGACTTGGAACCAACCCAAATGTCCATCAATGACAGACTGGATTAAGAAAATATGGCATATATACACCATGGAATACCATGCAGCCATAAAAAAGGATGAGTGCATGTCCTTTTCAGGGACATAGATACAGCTGGAAACCATCATTCTGAGCAAACTATCACAAGGACAGAAAACCAAACACCGCATGTTGTCACTTATAAGTGGGAATTGAACAATGAGAACATGTGGACACAGGGTGGGGAACATCACATCCCAGGGCTTGTCATGGGGTGGAGGCCGGGAGAGGGATAGCATTAGGAGAAATACCTAATGTAAATGATGAGTTAATGGGTGCAGCAAACCGACATGGCACATGTATACATATGTAACAAACCTGGACGTTGTGCATATGTACCCTAGAACTTAAAGTATTTAAAAAAAAAAAAAAAGAAGAAGAAGTTTTCATTTGCTCCTGCTAGAATCCTAAATGTTTCACCTATTTTGTGACTTCTTTTAGCATAATTTGTTGATTTGAATTGTTCACATCATGAGATCAGGAAACTTTCAGATCCTTTTCCTGGTCATGGTGTTTCCATTTCCATCAGGTGACTCTCATATTTTTTCACCTGAAGCCCAAGTGTATGCCAAGATCCTTCCCACATTCCTGAACCAATGGACCTATTCTAATGCCTTTTTGGTGGACAAGGCACCCTTTAAGACTCACAGCTTTACTCGGGATTAGCATTAATATTTTTTCTTTTGGAATACATATAACATCCTTATATATGAATTGTAAGGGTACTTTTAAATCACTGCAACATACCGAAGGTTTGTAGACATCAAGGCTGAATGTACTACTACATTAAGACAATACTTTCATTTATTTAAATAAATTTTAAAAAGCCTTATCATGTCATTGTACTTCCCAACATAATTAGAAGGAAAAGAGCCAGGACACAGACCTTCCCAAAAAATAGGTTGCAGAACAATATAATCTCCTTTTTCTTAAGAGCAAAAGTAACCATCATTCTTCCTCTTGTCTTTAAAAAATAATTTCACACCCCTTGAGGTTCACTGTTCTAAATTTCTTTTGATGAACAAATGCATACATCATAGGCATCAAACTGTTTAAAATTAGACAACAAGCTGGGCATGGTGGTTCACACCTGTAATCTCAGCACTTTGGGAGGCTAAGGTGGACAGATCACTTGAGGTCAGGAGTTTGAGACCAGCTTGACAAACATGGTGAAGCCCCGTCTCTACTAAAAACACAAAAATTAGCTGGGTGTGGTGCTGTGCACCTGTAATGCCAGCTACTCAGGAGGCTAAGGCAGGAGAATTACTTGAACCTGGGAGGCAAAGGTTGCAGTGAGCCGAGATTGAGATTGTGCCACTGCACTCCGGCCTGGATGACAGAGCAAAACTCTATCTCAAAAATAAATAAATAAAATATAATTAGACAATAATTCACTGAATTGATGGGAAAATCTTATTTTGCACTTTATAACATTGACAACTACTGACATATACCAGCAAACTTCAATTAAGAAGGATTCTGATCATTTCTTTTTATTTAATTTTAAATATCTAAAAGAGTAACACTCTGTAGCTGAGTTTTTCAGTAATTTCATTAACCAGTCTCTATCTTCCAAGGTTTTACAATGTCTGTAACTTTTTGCAATATAATGCTTGTATTTCTTTTCAGCAGGATTTAGCCTAGCATCATGAGTATTGGATAGATAACAACAAAAAATTTTTTAATGTAATCATGGCGTTTCTAACAAGCATAAGTATTCTAAAATGTTATGCAAGCCAAAAAAGTTATTGGTAAAGTTACAGGAAAATATATTATGGGAATATCATAATGAACCTTTAGTAAATTAATTTACAAACTCCTCTTTTATCAAAAAGTTCTGATTGCTGTTTGGTATGTCCCTTAAGGCAAGAGCTTGGCCTTAGCCTCTAGTGACAACCAACTTGTTGGTGTTTCAAAGCAAAACCCAATACCTCCTTAAAGGAAATTTGAAATGGCAAGACTGAGAACCAGATTATAGTGGGACTGCAAGAAACATAAAACCTCTTGGAAAATCTTAGCAAAATAAGTTAAATACTACTAGTTACTGGCAGCAAATCCATATCCATAAGGGTCTGCAGCAGTCTCGATTCTTGCCTCCTCAGAAGGAAGAATTAGACTGAGAGGCCTAAGGCAGAGACACGGACTGAGGTAAGTTTTAGAGCAGTAGTGAACGTTTATTACAAAGTTTTGAAGCAGGAATACGAAGAAGTAACATACACTTGGAAGAGGGCCAGTAGGCGACTTGAGAGAGTCAAGTGCACGGTTTGACATTTTGACTTGGAGTTTTATATACTAGCATACTTCTGGGGTCCTATGTTACTTCTCTCCTGATTCTTCCCTCAGGGTGGGCTGTCCACATGCACAGTGGCCTGCTAGCCCTTGGGAGGGGAGCGCATGCAGTGTGTTTACTGAAGTTGTACACATGCTCACTTGAGTCGTTTTTCCCTTACCAGCCTTGCGTTCCTAGAGGAAGGTCATATACCAGTTAAACTCTGCCATTTTGCCTCTTAATGCGCATGCTTGAGTCCACTTGCCCAACTCCTGAGATTTTATTGGGAAACTGCAGCTCACCAGTTTCAGGTGTTTCTACCTATTGGGAGATGGCCTTTCCCTAGTGCCAGTTGTGACCAATTATTATTTTAGAGCGAGAGTTAGCAACCACCTGACCATCACCTGATGGTCGCCTGGCATTCCTGGTATGGTGTTGGGGAGCCCTCTCCTGCCCTGCTCATGCCTGACTAGCTACTTACTGTAGCAGTATGAAGAAACAGGTTTTCCTCTATTTTACTCTAACATGAGTTCCATTTAATAAAATGTTAATTAACAAAGACCAATCATTGGCCTTTCTGGATTTAAAAAATAAATAATGTCTATTTAAGTGTATGATAAAATGTGCTTAATATAGTACAAAATGTATCACATTTTCCTAGAAATATGTAGATTAGTAGCAAGATAATGGGCAATGAGTAACATTTCCTTCAAGCTATTAAATTCTTTTAATGTTCCATAGTACAGGGAAATGTGAATCTAATTTGAGGTTATACTTTTAAGGACTCTTATCTGTATATTCTCCAGTGAGTTGTTATTTCAGAACATTTTGTAACTCTTAGTAGAGACACCTCTCATTTTATAGTGCTGAAAGTTGAAAAAAAAAAAGCATTTGGGAGTTTCTGACACTACGAAGTTTAATTTTCCTAACACAACTGAACTATTAGAAGTTTGACTGCTATCCAATATACTTAATGCCTTTTATATTTCCTGTTCATTTTGGATGGGAGCAAAAGAAATGAGACTGAGTCATCTTTTAAGTCAGCCCCTTAAGAATAGAGGATTTAAGACAAGAGACTGCACAGGTGTGAGTTGCCTGACCCAGTGATCATATTATGGTAGGTGAAGGATGGCTTTAACTCTAATTACAAAAACATAGGAGATAGCCCTGAGTCCAAAGCTAAACTGAAAAGATGGGCAATCTAAAACATGGGGAATCTTATTAAACCAATCAATCAATCAAGAAATATTTATAAAATGCCTAAAATGTGTTTAGTGTTATTTTACCTATTAAAAATCAAACATTGAAGACAAGGAAAAAATAAATGCTTGAAGAGACAGAATATTATATTCTATATTAGATAATAATTTAAAGATAAAATCAGCCTCAAAAGAGGGAACCAAGGAGCAAAGAGAATACCAGTAAAATCAGGAGTAAAAAATAGAAAAACAATTGACAAAGAGAATTAAATGTAAATGTAGATCAAATAGCATTAATAAATACTTCTATAAAAACCAATTGATTGGCTGGGCATGGTGGCTCACACCTGTAATCCTAACAACTTGGGAGGCTGAAGTGGGAGGATCTCTTGAGCCTGGAAGTTCGAGACCAGCCTGGGCAACATAGTGAGATGGAAGGAAGGAGGGAAGGAAGGAAGCAAGGCAGGCGGGCAGGAAGGAAGGAAGTTGAATAAAAGGGTCACGCCTGTCCCAGAAGAGAAGGAAAGAACTGAAGTAACAAAACTGAGTCTAAGATAAAATAATGTCAGAACAAAGAAAGACCTCAGGGACCTGACCCCCAGTTCCTCCAAGTTGGAAGGCAAGGGCCAAACGAGAGTTGGTGTCCTGCCTTAAAATCACACCAAGAAACAGACCTCAGACTAGAACCCAAATCTCTGACTCCCATGCTGCCACTTGCAACACAAGTTCAGCTCAGGGTCTTAATGCAAAGAGAGAAATAATTAAAGCAGTGGCCATAAAGAGGAAAAAAATAAAAAGCTTGAGAAAAGAAAGAGAGGGCTTGAATGGAGGACACAGTAACAAGACATTGTTAGTAAGGCCTGAATTCTAGGAGGTCCAGCCAAGCAGAAGTGGATGTGTATTTTATTTCGACATGCCAAATAATTATTTGAGTTTTAAAATGCCCTTTGCTTTTTTTCATAACACTTACTTTTTTCGTGTTTATAAGCACTAAAATAGAATTTCAGAAACTTTATAGCACACTCGACCTTTTTCAAATCTCCCAGACAAACTCCAAACTCACCAGCCTTCCCCATCTCAGGAGTGTGAAATCTTATTTTCCAGTTCTCTGCTCAAATTTAACAAGCCACCTCCTGCTTAATCTTCTTCTGTGAAACCTGAAAGCACCAGACAATTGTATGCCCAACCCTTGCTCCTCTGAGCTCCCCCACTCTCCCCTTCAGGAGTCCATAGAACTGCAATTTCAAATCTCTGATAATAGCCCTCTGCTACCCTAAGTGTAATATAAACCTTAATTTCATATCTTTGCACCTCAAATATAAAAGAACCCCTCCCCCGAACTTCAAAAAACAAAAACAAAAAAATCATCTTTTTAACCATTCCCTCACCCTCTGGCTTTAAAAGAGCAACATTTAGAGAGCATTCAATTATCTCCAAAGTATCAAAGACTGATTAAATAAATCTATGCCAAGACTGGGGTTTTGTTGATGATATTGTTGTTTCTACTGCTTTCTGGTGAAGATATACTCAGTGAAAACACTATGGCTCTCAATTAGGCAGCTGGGTGACTTATAAATATATATTTATGTTTGAAGCCTAAGTGGCCATTGGCTTCCCTACTGTTTTACTTAGCTAACAAAACAACTCTATCAAAGTAAGTATTATTCCAAAACCCAACTTCCTGTGCAGAATGCTCCCATATGCCCCATCAGTCTAGCTCTCTGATGAACTACATCGTTTCTTATAAACTGTCCATGGCCCATAAATTCCAAGCATAAAGGCTATTACTGTGCTGTGCAAATCTGCTGAGAATTTGGGCCTTTCGAACTCCATTTTACCTGGTTGAAAATGACACTGGGGGAGAAAGTCCATCTGCAAACTTCCTCTCTTCTCCCTCCTTCTCAGGGTCACTTCCTATTTTGATCAATGAGAATTATTTAATGTGTACAGGACTGGAACAAAGGTTGCTTTTGACTAATTTTAAGCAACTTCTGTATGAAATTGGCTTTTTTTCTTCTTGCAAGTGCTACATAGCAGAGTAAAGAGAGATTTGGGCAATTTTCTAATTAATCTGGACAATGTCATTTAGAAAACTAAGAAGGAAAAATAATCAATTTTTCTTGTCCTGGCTAAATAATTCCGTACAATAGTGGAAGAGGCATCACAAGAGAATACGTTAAGATCCCAGGGAATGGCTAAATCTAGTTTATATCAGTACAAATTGTGCTATTCAAGACTGTATCCTAATCGGAAAACATAAGACTGCTACCAGATCTCTAGCCTAAAAATGAACAACATTACTGGGCATCATCATAATCACCACTGGCATCATCTGCCCTTATGTCTGTGCTTTGCACTGTACAATAGGTTCCCAGACACAATCTCATTCAATTTTTATGAATAGGTACAAAGTGTTTAGAAGAAGAAATGGGGCATGGCGTGCCCTTGTCCCTGAGACTTCTTGACAGCTCGTCACCAACTTCATTCAGTTTAATTTAACGATTAAAACAATAATGATGATGTTGATAGCAGGTAGGCTATGCAGTGTGACCTGGAGGCCAGGCTATCACCAAATATTCGCTACAAAGGAAATTAACACATAAGTTGATGTTTTCCAAAGTTACACCACTTAAATTTATCAACATCAAGTCTGATGGCTTCGAGAGCAAATGAATTCATCTCAGAATTTTTAAGACAAATGAGGATGGCTCCCCAAGTAAAGGATGAAACAGAAGAAAAGAAGGAAGACAGGAAGGGAGGGAAGATTCTGTTTATATCAAACATGACGTTTCAAGGAGGCGGGTTCCTTTTGCTAAAGAAGTGGTCTCACCTTGCCAGTCAACCTAGAATCTGACAACCTAGAATCTGTCTTTTCACCTTCACACTTCCATTCACATCTCATTAAGAAATCAGTGAGATGCTCTTGCTATTGTTAGTCTCTTTGACAGAGAATTGCAGTGTTTTGTTGACGAATTCTCTCTGGCAATACAAGGAAATTGTGGCAGTTTGCATGATGTAGATACTTAGTGCAAAAGGGGCTAGTAATTTCTAGGGAGAAAAGAGAGGTTTTGCTTCCCTAATCACATTAAAAGCATTAAAAATTTTATTTTCAGGCACTTATAATCCTAATATGAAAATGTTCATCAAATAAACCAACTATAATATATCTAATCTAGAAGATTTGGGGTAGAGATGAACATAGAATGAAATAACGTCTCAGCAACCCAGTGTCTGTATCTAAATATTCCTTTCAGTGAAGTCTTCCTTGCTAAATTACTGTTGCGTTTATAGTATCACAACAGTTTTCATCTCTCATTTCTTGAAAAATATTGTTTATTTCACTATAATATATACTCCACAACAATTAGGATTTAGCAATGCCATCTTTGTCCCATATGTAATTCTCTATGCTATTTATATATGACTCTCACTAAAATCTCTTTCCAGCGAAATATTCAAAATTAATAACATGGTTCATTATCCATTACATACTGTTGAATGATTTGTAAAATCCTGATGTGAAAATCCAAAGTGATTAAAATATGACATAAAACTAGCACAAAAAGTTATTTTTCATTGTTTACTCTGAAATTCATTTGTTTAAAGTGCTTATGTGTTGTGCAAGATAAAGTTACTCTCTCATGCAAGTTTTCTTTTAAAAAGATCATAAAATCTCACTGTGAATATTTAACTGAAGAGTAATAACATAGTGTCAGATACTTACACACATAATGGTATAACACTCTGCATTTTGACATCTGTTCAGACAGACGTTTAAAACTTTTTCAAGTTTGTCAGAATTTTTTTTAAGTTTTAGAAAAAAAGATCTGGGAATCATCTTTTGTACCAAAGCTACTTTTGACAATTTCACTGTCAACAATTTAATTAATTCAAACAGAGACAAGAAGTCCAGTGACTTACATAGGCATTCCAAGAAGAATTCAATCAAACTGAAAGTGTGTGCATATATATATATATATACACACACACACACACATATACACACACACCCACATATATATATATATCTCCATAAGCAACTTTTATTGTACTGAATCATCATCATGGATCATCTTGTCTATTTACTTGGCTTATACGTATACAAAAAAACACTGTTCCTTATTTTGATTTTTTTAAAAATCTGAATCAGCATAGCAAGGAATTTTATTTTGAGAAGGAATCATTAACCAGTATAGTAGCAAAAGCCATATTTTGTTAGAATATGTTCAAAGAGTAACCCTGAGTTCTCCTTTTCATATGCCATAATGTTGCTGCTAAATATGAATGTGATATATTTCTTTTTAATTAAAAGTAGTTGCATTGTGGTGTGATTTTTAATAACTTCAGTGTCTTCAGATTTCTGCATTTTAGATTCATGTTGAAACTTGTACACCACCACATGCTGATTGCAAAATTCATTAGCGCATAAATCATGTTTTACTGATAGTCCTTTAAACAAAGTTGGTTTCATTGTGAAATGCTCACTGGTTGGCTTATTTATTATAAAGATTTGTCAGGCAGAGCAGTTAAGTTAATCAGTAACCAATAAAAGATTTAAATCTATAGATATGTCAGCCGATTTATTACTGAAAAATGTTTGGGCCCTCTTAATAAACACTCATGAAAACATGTTGTAATGGTTACTTCAGAAACCTTATTTCTATACTGCATACAAAGTTTAAAGGAGATTCTCTAGTTTAGTGGAAAATAGAGAAGAATACACATTATTTTCTTGAGTTTTATTATCTGACTATATGTCCATAGAAGATACTTAACTTGATTTGCTTTGGAATCAATATGCAGTTTGCTATTTCTGTTTTGCTACAAGGCTTAGTGTACTATCACTGAAAATAAAAGAAGTCTTTTCACATAGTCCATGTCTCTTGTAGGTAATAATATCTAATATCAATAATTTTCAACAAGGTTAAGGAAACTCACCCTTGGAAGGTTTTGATCTTATAATCTTCTTATTGATAAATCTTTACAGAAGAAAAACATGATACCAAACATAACTAGAAACAAATTCAAAGTAATGAGCAAAAGCTTCTTTTTCTCCACTGGACCATTTTAGAAAACTAGTAAAAAGTATAAAACACCATTACTTTACAAGTGGAATTTAAGTACAAGTTGTGAGATTTTGAAAAGTCTCCAGGGCCTCAGTTTCCTCTTCTTTAAAATGGTGCTGGGGAGGGATTTAAAGGATTGAAATAGATAGATCTAAATTTCCTGAAAATACTGAAATTGTATGATCCTATGAGTCTATTAACAATCTTCATTTAACTCATAGGACAATACATTTATGACCACAAAGATAATGCAATGTTTTGCAAATGGTGTCTTTTCGACAAATAGTCACTGGTAGTGGTTACTGATTAGTTAAAACCCATGTTCCCACAAAGTTAAGGAAAGCTTTATGACTTTGTCTAGAAAACTCAGTAAATCTAGTCTATGATGGGATGGACAATTAAGATTTTAAAAGAGAATAAATATTCTCAACCATTTTGGGCTAAATTATTCGGCTAATTGCTCAAATTTGCATTTTCTTTTGCCAAAGTCTCTAAATATGTATTTTGCCCATATTTGTCTTTGTAAGGCTTTGGTGATAAAGTTTGGGATTTCTTCCATTTTTTTTCTTCTTTTTTTCTTTATTGTTCTATTCATTTTAACTCTCTCAGTCAGCAAAGGACACGTGTAATATATTTTCACCATAATAGTATCTTTTGCTGAGACAAAAATGACCATAAATATAATAAGCAGGTAAGCATGTATTTAGCTATCATTAAATGGATCACGTTTAAGTGGAAAACTCACTTTCACCAACCCACTTACCCAAGTATGAAACCATGTCTTTGTTAGGCACCTTCTACTTGTGCCCAAAGTTCAGTATATCAGGGGGACAGTGTTGTTTAGTGTCAGTTTTGTGTTTGACGTTAAGATAGCATGGGGATTGGGGGCGGGGGTTGGACCCCACCCGAAATAAATTTTGAGTCTTGTTTGATGCAATAACTTTCATCACAAAAGCATCAAACCCATTCCAAATCTGTTTGCAGCATGACCTTGAATGCTGTGCAGTCTCTGATGGACTTGATAGGAATAGCTTTAGAGCAGCAAGACTTTAATTTTCTTCCAAATGCATCTTTCTTTGAATTAAATGGAGGAAACACTGTGAGTCTGCTATCAATATATTTTAACTGCTAAAAGTGCTGTAGCCCGAAAAGATGTTAAAGGACATAAAGGTCCAAAATATTCAACTGTGTATATGTCCGTGATAGCTTAATATTTTGTAAGTTAAGTGCATTCAACTAAAAAGGTTGAACCAGTAACCTCAGAGCTTTACAGGCTTTCCCAATATGTCAAAATATGCCCATAGGAAGCTAGGCATCTATTTGGAAGCTGTAATTAGAATTACTTGCTTATATATAAGAGAAGAAAGCAAGCTAACAGTGGCAAACAGAAAGAAAGAGAGAGGGAGGAAGGAAGGGGAGAGAGGAAGGAAAAGAGCAAGGAGAGGGTGGAAGGAAAGGAAGAAGAGAGAAAGGAAGGAAGGAATGGAGGGAAGCAAGGGAGAGGAGAGAGGAACAAAGGGAGGGAGGAAGGAAGGAAAGGAGAAATTAAGTTTCCTTCTTGTGTAAAACTAGAGGTAGGCAGCCCAGAGTTGGTAAAGCAACTTTAAGATGTCATCAGTAACCTTAGGCTTCTCTCTTTCTGCTCTGCCAGCTTACCAGGTGGTTTCTATCCTCAAAGCCACTTGATGGTTTAGGATAGTTGCTAAAACTTAGCTATAACATTCCAATTGCTACCTAACAAGTAGGAATAAAAAGAAGGGCAAAGGAGAAACAACAGACACTGGGGTCTACCTGTGAGTGGAGTTTGGGAGGAGGGAGAGGAGGAGAAAATATAACTATTGGGTACTGGGCTTTAGACCCAAGTGACGAAATAATCTGTACAGCAAACCCCATGACATGAGTTTACCTGCATAATAAACCTTCACATGTATCCCCAAACCTAAAATAAAAGTTCAAAAAAAGAAGGGCAAAGGGGTTTCCCCTAGCGGAGTCCACTCCTTCTAAACAGCTTTCCCAGAACCCCACAGAACACTTCTGTTTCTATCCGTTTGGCCAGAGTTCGGACATGTCCACACTTAGCTGCAAGAGAGGCTGGGAATTATTCTGAATGGCAAGGGGCCTGACTAAAACTCAGGTTCCCTTCTTAAGAAGGAAGGGAAAGTCAATATTGGGGTAGACAACAAGCAGCCTCTGCACAGAAATGCTTAAATGATTGGGGTGTGAAATATTTTTCAAGGCATATTCTAAGAACAAGGGGGAAATATACCTCATAGGGCTCCTATAACTTTAAAGTGAGAATCCCATAAAGCATGTAATGCCTGATGTATACATGCTCAAGAAATAGTAGCTAAATAGCAGCATTACTTTTAATGGCAAAAACCGCAATTACTTTTGCACCTACCTAATGTTAGAACTAATCATGTGTATTTTTATCACTTATTTTTTCTTTTAATTTTTATTTTTAGTTCTGGAGTACATGTGCAGGATGTGCATGTTTGTTACATAGGTAAACGTGTAGGATAATCACATATATTTTTAACCTCTAATTTAAAATAAGGTAAGCAATCAAAGACTCCAGAGACACAGAGAGTGGTATTCCACCCTTGTTTACCTGGTAAGTTTATCTGTGACCTTTCCCTGTCTTTTCTCCTGCACTCTTAATTATTTTTGCTTCTAGTTCAGGTTTTCAAGTCTCCCTTGCCATACCTTAGGACTCTCAACTGCACCCACTCAATAGTATTGTGTAAACCCATGAGTTACTACTTCAAATTTAGATAAAGTGTATGGTTTGAAAGAGTCATATTTATGAGAGGCAGGAGAGCAAGATGATTAAGAGCTTGGACTCTGGCATCAAATGTAAAACCCCAGCACCAACATTTGGTCAAGGGTCCTTAACATGTCTAAATCTTGGTTTTTCTCATCTGCAAATTGAAGATAATAATTCCTCTCTCACAAATCATGCATGTAAAGCACTCAAATCAGATTCTGGCACGTTGTAAGCAATTAGTAAATGATGGTGATTGTTATGCTGTTAGAAGAAAGGGTGGGAAAGATGAGAAATCACATTCATGGAGAGCCTCGTCTATGCCTCTGTGTTGGCATTACACTTTGTATAAAAGTTGTATATAGCTTTTATTCCTTGCACTAATCCCGCACATTGCTAAGCCTTTGCTATGGCTTGGTGTTTGTGTCTCCTCTAAAATTCATCTTAAATTTTGTTTTATTTTTCTTCTTCTTCTTCTTCTTATTATTATTATTTGAGACAAAGTCTCGCTCTTGTCACCCAGGCTGGAGTGCAATGGCACATTCTCAGCTCACTGCAACCTCCGCCCCCCCACGGGTTCAAATGATTCTCCTGCCTCAGCCTCCCGAGTAGTGGGGATTACAGGTGTCTGCCAACACATCTGGCTAATTTTTGTGGTTTTAGTAGAGATAGGGTTCCACCATGTTGGCCAGGCTGGTTTCGAACTCCTGACCTCAGGCAATGCACCCGCCTTGGCCTCCCAAAGTGCTGAGATTACAGGCAGACATGAGCCACCACGCCCACCCTCATCTTAAAATTTAAACCCCCAATGCAACAGCATTAAAATGTGAGGTCCTGGAAGTGATTAAGCCATGAGAGGACACAGAGACTGCCCCTTCTTCGACGTGAGGATGCAGCAACACGGTACCATCTTGGAAGCAGACAGCAGTTGTCACAGACACAGACTCTACCGGCGCCTTGATCTTGGACTTCCCAGCCTCCAGAATGGTATGGAATAAATTCCTATTCTTATTAATTGCCCAGTCTTGGGTATTTTTGTTATAGTGGCACAGACTGAGACACTCTCTTCATAGATAGAAAACAGACACTTAGAATGATAAAAGAACTTGCCAAAGATGGAGAACTAATCAATGTCAGTAGTGCTATTTGGTCCCAGTTCTGTGTTTCTGAAGGTCATGCTCTTCCCACTCATTCATCAGGGATAAGCTAGCATACCAATTTCTAATTCAGCCTCTTGATATATCAAAGAGGCTGAGCAAAACATAAGACATAGGCCACCCTGATTACTTTCAGGACTGACTTGACCTCAAAAGAATGTTTTTAGCCTTTGACATGAACAATTCTTCTTCTTTTGAATATGGGTTTATCATCCTATTTTTAACATTAAAATGGCTCAATCACAATGGAATTTTAGGAAACCTACTGCTTGTGTAGTTTTTTTTTTTTCATGTTTAATTTAAATCTTATTTTATTGTTCCCCAAAACTAGAGTTTCCTTTATATGACTGCTATTCACATACTACACATGGATCTGAAACAGTTAAGTAAAATGAACATCATTTTTTAATGATACCTCTCATGTAAGAAACGTGTATTTATAGATCTTCTGGTAATTCTCTGCATTAATTCCTTGACCTCAAACTGACCAGAGAAGGTCAACAATTCCTGTAATGTCACTGAGTGCTACATTTTCATCTCTAACTTAGCTGAAAAGTATATAAAAGCACAAGCAGTCAGAAAGCACCCAAATAGCTATACAGCTGAGATGACCCCAAAATGCAAGTTAATCCCTCCAAGGTCATTTGTAATTTATGTTCAATTAACTGGCTCAAAAAGCCTGTTTCAGACAGAAGCCAGAAATTAGGAAGCCTGTTGCTTGACTTTTTAGTGGGGAACACTTTTTGTGATAGCGGCCATGAGGGGCCAAAAAAGACTATCAACTGGGCTTTCCCCTACATGAGAACAGTTCAGTCTTTTCCTGCTACCCCACTAACCACACTGACTCACTCCAGGGATGTACTTTAAAAAAAAAAAATAACAGAAGGATTTGGATAGAAAGTCTATTGTTACTGGAAACTGAGCATGTGAATAGGAGAGCTGAGCTCAGTCTCCATTTCAACATGGAAGGTACGAAGTTAAGCCTCTTTTAGGACATCAAAAAGACACAGGAGGTAACTTGGAGTGGTTTCCATTGACCGATTCTAAAAATACATAAAAAGCATCAAAAATAAATAATGTAGTAATAAATCATAACCCATTAAATAAAAGAATCCATTAGCCCATTTTAATAGAAAAAAGTGCATGAATAAATAAAGTTGGAAAAAGGCAAAATGCTTCCTTACAATAGAATGCCAACTGATAAATATATTAAAATAATAGAGAATCATCAATGGGTGTTAACACTAATGGACCAACGTTTGATGCAGAACAGAATATTTCTATAATAATCTCAAAATAATTCTTATTTGGCAGACAGTAACTTGTGTCAAAATGATTAAAGTAAATGTCACCATTACTGAGACAAACGGACATTATGTGCCAGCTGATACTGTGTATTGAAGGCACAACATCCCTTCTGCGGTGCTCCTGCCAACAAAGCATAACCTAAATCTAATCATACGAAAACATCAAACAAACCCCAACTAAGGGACATTCCACAGAATAACTGGTCTGTACTCTTCAAAAATGTCAAGGTCAAGAAAAACCAAGAAAGGCTGAGGAACTGCTTGTTCCAGATTAAAGGAAACTAAAGAGACGTGACAAGAAGTAATGTACAATCCTGGAGTAGACTCTGGATTAGGGAAAAAATGATATAAAGGATATTATTGTGGCAATTGATAACATTTAAGTATGGGCTGGGGATTAGATAATAGTATTGTATTGATATTAAGTTTTCTGATTTTCGTAGTTATCCTGTGGTTATGTAACAACATTTCTTTGTTCATAAAACATACAAATTGATTTAGTAGTAAAAGAGTATAATGTTAGGCTGGGTGCAGTGGCTCGAGCTTATAATCCCAGCACTTTGGGAGGCCAACGTGGGCAGATCACAAGGTCAGGAGTTTGAGACCAGCCTGGCCAACATGGTGAAACCCCATCTCTACTAAAAATACAAAAAATAATAATAATAATAATTAGCTGGGCATGTTGGTGCACACCTGTAATCCCAGCTACTTAGGAGGCAGAAGAATCCCTTGAACCTGGGAGGCAGAGGTTGCAGTGAGCCAAGATCACACCATAGCACTCCAGCCTGGGTGACAGAGTGAGACTCCGTCTCAAAAAAAAAAAAAAAAAAAAAGATAAAAAGAAAAAGAATATATTGTCACCAACTTACTTTCAAATGATTCAGATAAAAAAGTATATAAATTATATGAAAAAGAGAGTGATAAAGGAAAATTAAGACATATACAATTAGTGGTATCTGAGTAAAGAATTAAAGGATTCTAGGAGTTTCTTGTACTATTCTTACAATTTCTCTGTAAGTTTAAAAGTACATCAAAATGAAAAAGTTATTTTCTTAAAACAAAACAAAGTCACTACTAGTTAAATATGCATTCTGAAATATTTAAAAGTGAGATAAACTGATATCTAGTATTTGATTGATTTAAAATATTAGAGCAAGTGGAGGAAGAAAGCTCGAGAGAGAGTGTGTGTGACAGAGAGACAGAGAGAAGGGAGGGAATAGATGAAACAAAAGTACCAAAATGTCAGGCTGGGCACAGTGGCTCACACCTGTAATCCTAGCACTTTGGGAGCCCGAGGTAGGTGCATCACTTGAGGTCAGGAGTTTGAGACCAGCCTGGCCAACATGGTGAAATCCCATGTCTACTAAAAACACAAAACTTAGCCCAGGGTGGTGGTACACACCTGTAATCCCAGCAACTCAGGAGAATGAGGCAGGAGGAGAATTGCTTGAACCTGGAAGGCAGAGTTTTCAGTGAGCCAAGATTACGCTGCTGCCCTCCAGCCTGAGTGACAGTGAGTCTCCATCTTAAAAATAAAAAAAAAATAAAAAAAGACCAAAATGCAAATGCAAAATGTTGATCATTGTAATTCTTGAAGTAGAGTGATGAATACATAGAAGTCTGTTATACCAGTCTCTTGACTTTTGTATACATTTGAAAACTTTCCATAATAGAGGGTTTTTTAAAAAGTTAAACTCCTCTAAATCTATGCCAATCCTCCAATCCCAGCAATGATAACTCCCCCTAACCCACACTTCCACACACATACACACACTCTAGTTTGCTCCCACACCTGAGATTCATGGCAAAGATTCTAGATGGTTTGGATCATTGCCCAAATTATAATTTGGGTTCAAAAGCAGCATTTCATGGGAATTATTTCATATTTAATGAACATTTATCTATGTCTCAACACAGGAAATGAGAGCAACATGCTTAATGTGCTTTGTTAATACATACTGAGGCTGGGCGTGGTGGCTCACATGTGTAATCCCAGCACTTTGGGAGGCCAAGGTGGGCGGATCACCTGAGGTCAGGAGTTCAAGACCAGCCTGGCCAACATGGTGAAACCCTGTCTCTACTGAAAACACACAAAGAAAATTAGCTGGCCGGGCACGGTGGCTCAAGCCTGTAATCCCAGCACTTTGGGAGGCTGAGACGGGTGGATCACGAGGTCAGGAGATCGAGGGCATCCTGGCTAACACGGTGAAACCCTGTCTCTACTAAAAAAAATACAAAAACCTAGCCGGGCGATGTGGCGGGCGCCTGTAGTCCCAGCTACTGGGGAGGCTGAGGCAGGAGAATGCCGTAAACCCGGGAGGTGGAGCTTGCAGTGAGCTGAGATCCGGCCACTGCACTCCAGCCTGGGCGACAGAGTGAGACTCCGTTTCAAAAAAAAAGAAAGAAAGAAAGAAAAAAAGAAAATTAGCTGATGTGGTGGCTCACTCCTATAATCCCAGCTACTTGGGAAGCCGAGACAAGGAGAATCTCTTGAACCCAGGATTCGGAGGTTGCAGTGGGCTGCGACTGTGCTATTGCACTCCAGTCTGGGTGACATGGGCAAGAGACTCTGTCTCAAAAAAAAAAAAAAAAAAAAAAAAAAAGTGATAAGGCTTATGTTCATTAATCTATTCAAATAAATGTTGTACGGCAGCAGTCCCCAACCTTTTTGGCAGCAGGAACCAGTTTCATAAAAGACAATTTTCCCATGGACCTGCATGATGGCGGGGGGGATAATTTTTGAATAATTCAAGTGCATTACACTTACTGTGTGCTTTATTTCTATTACTATTATTACATTGTAATATATAATGAAATAATTATACAACTCACCATAATGTAGAATTAGTGGGAGCCCTGCGCTTGCTTTCCTGCAACTAGATGATCCTATGTGGGGATGATGGGAGACAGTGACAGATCATCAGGCATTAGATTCTCATAAGGAGCACACAGCCTAGATCCCTCACATGCACCGTTCACAATAGGGTTCATGCTCCTGTGAGAATCTATTGCCACAGCTGATCTGACAGGAGGCAGAGCTTAGGCAGTAATGCAAGCAATGGGGAGAGACTGTAAATACAGATGAAGCTTTACTGGTTTAATCACTCACCCATGGCTCACCTCCTGCTGGGTGGCCTGGTCCCTAACAGCCACAGACCAGTAAGGGCTCATGGCCCAGGGGTTGGAGACCGATGTTCTACAGCATGGATAGAATCAGAGACCGTAGGGGAAAGAGCCTTTCTCACAACACTTTGAGATGACACATTCCCGCATGCAACTTGGCATTAGGTTATAAAAGTTTTTCATCTGAGGTAATATTTACATCTTCAACTGAGTTTTAAAAAGATAATATTGGGGACATTTGTAGAAAAACAGCATTGTCTAATGTAAGACTGAAAACAAAAGTTGATGTTGACGAAGCTCCAGTAGATACTCCCTGAAATATGGTGGAACGAGGGGTCTTTCTGGGAAACCTGATCAACAAGAGATTGTGTTTGCTATGATTTTCATCACTGAAGGGATCCCAAGTTGCTACTTCAATTAGAATTGGAGAAAGCCATTTCAAAGGATTACTAAATTAAACTATTTAATGGCAATTACAATAACAATATAATATTTAAATTTGGATAGCATGTTTTAAAAAGCAACACATACACGTCAGTCATTTAATATTCTTCTCATAACACCTTTAAAGTAGGGTTCAAAGATAGAATCATCCCCATTTTACAGGCTAACAAACTGATGTTTGCTATGATTGACTTTACCAAAACCACGCAATAAGTAAATGGGAACACTAGGAATTTTTTTTTTTTTTTTTTTTTTTTTTTTATTGAGATGGAGTCTTGCTCTGTCACCCAGGCTGGAGTGCAGCGGCGCGATCTCGGCTCACTGCAAGCTCCACCTCCTGGGTTCACGCCATTCTCCTGCCTCAGCCTCCCCAACAGCTGAGAGTACAGGTGCCCGCCACCACGCCTGGCTAAATTTTTTTGTATTTTTAGTAGAGACAGGGTTTCACCGTGTTAGCCAAATTGGTCTCGATCTCCTGACCTCGTGATCCACCCACCTCGGCCTCCCAAAGTGCTGGGATTACAGACTTGAGCCACCTCGCCCAGTCTGGGAACACCAGGATTAGTTTATAAAATTTCCCAATTTCCAGTCCTCCGTATTATTTCCAAGAACAATGACCAGGAAAATTCACCAAAGGAAAACATTTAATGAACATCCCTTTGCTTATAGCAGGTTCAGTACATTACCTGTTATTGTTACTAAAGCAGACCTTACAGGTCAGTATGGATTATTCTAAGCCAACAGCTACAAATAGGCTCACCTTTCTTACTCTCCTTCACCTCATCCTGCATGTCTATCAACATGAACTCTATTGCTCTTCTGCAATACTTTTAGTAGAATCTGCTCTCAACACAGAAACACACAACTTAATGCCATGGAGATTCCCCTGTCAACATCATCATGCTGACATTTCTAAACGTTCTACAGTATTTTAGAAATGCATTTTTAATTAAAAGTGCCCAACCTTAGAATCAACTTGAGATAGATACCTTAAATACTGTAGAGAATTAACCAGGTAGGGTGACTGGCCCAAATTTCACAGTCATAAAGGGGGTAAAATTATTGACTATAGCTTTATGCTCACATACAGGCTTAATTCCTACTAAACACAATGAAAACACTGCCTACAGATGCCATAACTAAACTTCGTTAAAAATGCAGTATTGCCGGGCGCGGTGGCTCAAGCCTGTAATCCCAGCACTTTGGGAGGCCGAGACGCGCGGATCACAAGGTCAGGAGATCGAGACCATCCTGGCTAACCCAGTGAAACCCCGTCTCTACTAAAAAATACAAAAAACTAGCCGCGCGAGGTGGCGGGCGCCTATAGTCCCAGCTACTCGGGAGGCTGAGGCAGGAGAATGGCGTGAACCCTAAAGGCAGAGCTTGCAGTGAGCTGAGATCCAGCCACTGCACTCCAGTTTGGGTGACAGAGCAAGACTCCGTCTCAAAAAAAAAAAAAAAAAAATGCAGTATTATCACTGGGCGTGGTGGCTCATGCCTGTAATCCCAGCACTTTGGGAGGCTGAGGTAGGTGGATCACAAGGTCAAGAGATTGAGACCATCCTGGCCAACATGGTAAAACCCTGTCTCTCCTAAAAATACAAAAATTAGCTGGTTGTGGTGGCACACACCTATAGTCCCAGCTGCTCAAGAGGCTGAGGCAGGAGAATCGCTTGAACCCAGGAGGCAGAGGTTGCAGTGAGCCGAGATCGTGCCACTGTACTCCAGCCTGGCAACAGAGCAAGATTCCATCTTAAAAAAAAAAAAAAAAAAAAAAAAAAAAAAAAAAAAAAAAAAAAAAAGTATTGTCATTTGAAAAATTGTGTATTTTTAAAATGACTTTAGTAGTGTTCATGCTGATAGACATGCAGGATGAGGTGAAGGAGAGCAAGAAAGTTTCAAGAGCTGAAAAGAATAATGAAGCCACCTCTCATGGTAAGTGCTACAAAAGTGTTTGGTAAATATTTGATAAATAAAGTTGAGGTAAAAACAGAGTTTCTCAGTAGATATCTTCCAGATTTGTTTTTACATTAAAAAATAATTGATACATCCACAATTTCTGAGGTTGCTGAGGAATTCAAACTCTAAACCTCCCTGTATTGCTTTACTAGGGCTTCCATAACAAAATACCACAGACCTGGTGACTTAACAAAAATTTATGTTCTTCATTCTGGAGGCTTGAAGTCTGAAATTAAGGTGATATGGTTTGGCCGTGTCCCCACCCAAATCTCATCTTGAATTGTAGCTCCCATAATTCCCATATGTTGGGGGAGGGACCTGGTGGGAGATAATTGAATCACGGGGGTGGTTTCCCCCATACTGTTCTCGTGGTAGTCAATAAGTCTCATGAGATCTGATGACTTTATAAGGGGTTTCCCCTTTTGCTTGGTTCTCATTTATCTCTTATCTGCCACCATGTAAGATGTGCCCTTCACCTTCCACCATGATTGTAAGGCCTCCCCAGCCACGTGGGACTCTGAGTCCATTAAACCTCATTTTCTTTATAAATTACCCAGTGTTGGGTATGTCTGTATCAGCAACATGAAAATGAACTAATATGCAAGGTATGAGTGGGTTTGCTTTCTTCTGGGGCCATTCTCCCTGGCTTGCAGATGGCCGTTTTCTCACTGTGTCCTTACAGGGTCCTTCCTCTGTGCTCCAGCATCCCTAGTGCTTCTTTTTATGTCAAACTTCCTCTCCTATAAAGACACCAGTTAGACTGGGTTAGGGCCCATACATATTACCTCATTTCACCTCAGTTACTTCTTTAAAGACCCTATCTCCAAGCACAGTCATATTCTGAGGTACTGGGATAGGACTTCAACACATGAATTTTGAGGAACACCATTCAGTCTATTGTCTAGAGCCTCAGCCAATTCCTGGAAAGTTTTGAGCCAAACTGCATCAAATTTCAGACGAGATTTGAGTACCTTCCTCAACCCAAGCTTAGTTTCAGATTTTCATCATGTAGTTTGAGTCCCGTTTGTAGCTTATTGTCTGTCCTGTATTGGAAACTTAGAGGTACTGGTTTCTCCTAGGTATAGGGCAAAAACCAGAGAAAACACTCCTTCATCTATTTGGGAGCTATCCAATTGCAGTTGCTCCAAAAAGAAAAGTCAAAACTCCATATGTTTACTTGAATCTACTTATGGGAGCTCATTGCCCCATTTGCCCTATGACCAGCCAGACAGTCACATATTTACATTTTTCTTTATTTATATAACCAACAACAGGTGAAATTCCTATCAATATAAAAGTATATAACTTAGTCAATGACACAGGCAAAATATTCTCATGACACGCCTTGTGGATGAGCTGGGGTAAGAGATAATGTTCACCCACAGGCATGTGGGTGCTTTTTACCTCAAGACACTGCTTAATGACTGCAGTGTTTAAATTACCCTTCCAGAGAAAAGAGGTATTATGAATACATGCCTACATGGCAGGGGCACCTCAAGATATTGTGGATTGTGAAAACTGCCATTTGCTGACTACAAACATGAAGCAAGAGTGATGTACATCGTTGACAGAACGATCTTCTACCTAACAGGGTTCTGGCAACCTTGCTGCTGATTTCACTCTGTCTTTCTGTTCCCAGAATGAGAACTCTGATATTACATACTTTTGGGTTCTAAAAAGTACTTCAAATACACACCTGGATGCATGAACATACTGTCTCCTGGAATGATAACTCAGTGTGCTTAGGCGTTGATGAAGAAAACCACACAGCCATGCACAAAACCTTGCCCCTTAATCTCCAATTCCACGTAAGTTCTTGATGCCAGCTAGCAAGCTTCGCATTTCTGGTCAGCTCCCTCTCCCATTTCCCATGATGACTGCTCATGTTTCACATTCATCTCAAGCCTTTCCCTTTCCTTTACTTTTAGGGTGATCAAACTTCTCAGTTTGTCCAGGACTGAGGGGGTTCCTGGGAGACAGGCCTTTAAGTACTACAATGTGGTCACCCTCCTACTTCCTCACTCATCATCAAATGACATCTCTACCCATATCTCAAAAAAAAAAAAAAGGTGAAAGTTTTAAGTATGAACTGCTCCCAAATTCTTCCTCCACTACCCCCCACCTGGACATACAATTCTACCCATTATCTGCCTTCAACCTTGGAGGCCAGGTTCTTCCCCTGCTGAGGAATAGCTCCGTTCCTCCATTCTTCACCTGGATGATGGATTTCTCCATTGTTTAACACTCTTTCTTGCAAGCTCAGCATATCCTCTTCCTTCCTTTCATTATACAAATATGTTCAAGTATTTTCCATCTTCAAAATTATATATCTTTTTTCCCCTTTATTACTGATGGGCTGTTCCTTTCTTTTCTTTCACCGTAAACTTCTTGAAAGAGATTGTGAATGATCTCACCTACTCCAATGACTCCTCCCGAATTTTTATCTCCATCCCAGACTCCACTAAAATGTAGAGCCATATTTTCATTGTCCTAATGAGCATCTCTATCTTGGTAAATCAAAAGTACTTTAATCTCAAAGTATCTAAAACAAGTTTAACATCCTCCTTTCCAATCTGTTCTTTCTTCTAAGGTTATCTTTCTAGCAAATGGAACCACAATCCGCTGAATTTTCCAAACCAGAAACCATGCCATGGTTCTCAATATCCCATCCCCCTCCTCTGTGCTCCTATCACCTAATGTCTTCTGGTAATCATCACGTTCACCTCCCATCCCCACCATCATCACAACAGTATTTTCACTGGTTTCTTAGCTCCCTGGCTCTACTTCCATCTCCTTCAAACTATTATTCATGAGACTGACACCAGTGAGGTCATGGACTGAGCTATTCCTATTATCTGGGAGTAGACAAAACCTTTTATCTAGCCCTCTGAACACCAAACTGGCTACAAGGATGTTTCCTTTGGGTTAGTGAGCAATGTCTAATTTTTTCATTAAAATGACTGAATCGATGTTCCACTGGCTTTGTGGTTGAATCAGATAACAATATAAGTTAACTGAAGGCAGCCCAGGATGATGACTGTATTTCTTCATAGAAATGCCATTTGTTGGTGGGCAGCATTGCACCTATACGCAGACCCTTGTCTCTATTTTTGCAGCGCTTTGCAATGCTAACCCCTATAGTCTCTATAATCCCGGCCTCTGGGGCTTAATGATTGAGAGCAAGTAAAGCTGTTACAGAAGCCACTGGTCATTTCATGTCTTTGGCTGTCAGAATTTTCAACTCGTGTCCTACAATGTCCCACATCTGCCTCTTTACTAGGACTGCACTGGCAAACTTGTGACTTTCTAAATAAGTCACTTTCTCTTCCAATTCAGTGCCCTTGCCTGGAACATTCTTCTCTTCCTTCTCCAGCATTCTCAAATGAGTATCTTCAGAAATGAATATGAAAGTTTTCATCTAAAAAACTATAATAAGAAATGCCACTCCTGAAACTGTCTCCTTTCAAAGCTATTCTTCACCCTTCCTTGCTCTGTTCTAGATTGCAGGACTCTAGAATGTGTCTCCCTCCCTTATCCCTTCCATAGCTCCAGCTCTCACTGGACATGCCTGCCCTGGATACATCTCTACCAAGTAGGCCCACCCCCTGGAGTCTGGTGACTCACCTGCGCCCTCTGTCCCTCCAGTCTAGGAATGGTTACAGTTTCCTGCTATTTCCTGCCTCAGGGTGGCCTTGCAGGCTTTGCAGCCTCTCCTATACCCTGTGTAACCAATTTCCTGCATTCGATTCTTTCCCTTGTATACACTCAGAGTGGTTTCTGTTTACTTGGTTAAACTCTGATGTAAAAACATACCCTGATCTCTACTCCCCCTAACCTTAGCCAATGACAAAGAGACTTTTGGGGGCTCCCTTCTTCCATTTTCTTGGTTTAACTTTTGTATTCCCACACCACCTGTTTATACTGCTATGGATTTGGATTGTGGAGTTTTTATCAGTTCTACACTAAGATGAGCTCTTGAGGACATAGACAATGTCCTGTTAATTTCAGTATCTACAGTGTCCTGTTGACTGCTCAAGATTCTAAAACCCACAAATATACAGAGAATTTTTTCAGTCTTACAAAGCATTTGATGGAGTATGCTAGAAATGTTCAAGGATTTAAGACAAGATCCAGGCTAGCATAACACAAAATTTAAATAAAAACTAGTAAATCTGTGGATTTTTACAAGCTGGAGAGGGATGGAGGTGTGCCTTAGAAGTTGGGCTTCTCTCTTTGGAATATGGCATGTTATTTTTCAGTCTACTAGATCACAATCTAGTCATTGGTAGAAAAGTCACCTTTTATTTCAGTGAAGCAACTTAATCAATAAAGGTGTTAATTGCCTTCAGCAAATACTTTGGAACAATAAGGCACTGTCACTTTCCTTCCGGTGGCCAGAGAAGAGCAAAGGAAAGTGTCTCAGAATTCTAAGAGACACTTAGAACTTTGAGGACAGAGCAATATTCCCTTATGAGTCAGAAAAAAATCTAGAACTCACAACTACGACTCTCTATGAGTTCAGAAAAATCTAGAACCCTCTGAGATTTTATTTTATTCAATATAATTTAAAACAATGCTTTACCATATTCTGCAGCACAAAATGATTTATAAAAAATAAATACATTATTATTGTTTAGAGATCAGGAGAAAGATCCATGGAGAATGAATTGCATGTGTTCTAGCAATTCATTTAGGATGACTAATCAGAGTGTCTGCAAGTCTGGTCACTGAGCTAGCCACCTCTGCCCCCCCAAACCTTTCCACTAATGGACTCTTTTCAATGAGGGCATAGGTGTGATACAACACTAATTTTTTTTTTTTTTCTTAGACGGAGTCTTGCCCTGTCGCCCAGGCTGGAGTGCAGTGGCGCAATCTCGGCTCACTGCAAGCTCCGTCCCCTGCATTCACGCCATTCTCCTGCCTCAGCCTCCCACAACAGTATTTTTCTATCTATGTGCTGTGTTATTATGGACACCTTGAATGCTGTGTGCCATAAAATCCTTAACTTTTAAACTTCAGAATAAAGTAATGCAAACATCTTTGCATATGGCAATATTGTAACACAAGGAAACCAGAAAACAGGCTTCTAATTGTCTCTTTAAGATTGTAGAGAGCTATGCAAAAAGAATTCATTTCTCCTTAATCATAACAGCATATTCATATTATAAAATTTGTCTTGAGCTGACTTCCTGCTCTGGTGTGAATCATGGTGGTGGCTGACTTGGCAAGGTATGGCCCATGTGTTGTGTGAAATAGTGCAGGTGTCAGTTGCAACAGAGTCACCATTGTCTTCCTGTAATGAAGTCAGTTTAAACAGCTAAGTGTCTGAAAGTGAATCCCAGTGCCTGGAGTCCAGAAGGTCAATTATCGCAGGGTGTTAGACAATTGGGATTGCATTACTACTAACCAGGGTGCTTTAGTTTTTGTTTTTAATAATGCAATGCTAGTCTGTACTAATAAAGAGAACATATTACGGCAAATATTGAATCAGACATTGTGACACGATGACAGATCTAAATTGCCACAGTTTATACAGAGTCCACAAAACAACACTGACCATGAATTATACAAAGCATTTTATATACAATTTCCATCAAATTCCAGACTTTTTCTTTAGAGGAATTTTACTTGAAACAAGTGGATATGTCCTAAATGGTTTTTTTTTTTCCTATTTAATACATATATTCTACCTCTTGTAATAATTGCTATAGATAACTCCCAATTTTTTTATAGTGAGGGGAATTAATATTGAACTACCACATGCTTTAGCTTTTTCCAAATAACTTCCAGAAAATTTATTTTACTTCAAATAAGACTTTATAGGCATTTACTTGGATTTTCACATTTGTATTTGTTATTCTTCAAATATATTTCCTCCTAATATGAAAATTTTATTATTTTTGAAATGCTTCATGTGACAATGAAACAGGCATCTTCTAACAAAGAGAGCTAATACCACCTTGATGGGAAAATTATGTTAAAATAGTATATTGTTAGGTATACAAATGCCTATTAAACTAAAGCGTCTTATATTTTGCTGAATTTTACAAAATAATGCATCATTTCTTTTTAAAGTCCTACTTTTTCCTTTAATGAATTTTGTTTCATTTAGGGCAAACCTAATTATTTAAAACTAACAAACATGCATTGAAATATTATGAAAGTGGTATTTGAATTATATATTTCAAAATATTTTTATAATGTTTTCTTTATTTTAATCTGTGGGTGAATTAATATATTTCTTTGTTGCAAAATTGGAGAAACTACAGCACTTAGCAACTCTGGGCATTAATTCTTATTGCCTAGGCACCAAAAGTTGGTTTAAGAATGCTAAAATTATTTAAGGTTTAAAACTTTCTTTATAGATTTCTAAAAGGACAGTAAATATATATATACATATCTTTTTTCTTGCCAGGCATATTTAGATAAATTCAGCTGATTTAAAAATTAACTTTTTAGAACTTAACTTGATAGTTACAAATGTTTTAATTTTTGGAAGCCATTACATGTTCATTTTCCTTTCAGCATTAATTATCCATAACGATCTCCACTTATCATATACTCTGGAGAAAACTATATTTGTTTACATTTTCCAGTGCTTTTTAAAATAAAAATAGTTTTCCCTATTAACAATAATGAGAAGGCTTTTCAATTATTAAAATCTTGGCATTTTTGAAGATTTGTCTCTGGCTATTTTAAATAGAAAGTTCTAATGTGAATAAAACTGTTACATAAATTCCCCACATAATAGCTTAATTACTTATAAACTCTGGAAACAATTAGTTCATCATCCTTTGAAGTGAATAAGGCAACTTGCCAGGCTGCGAGCAAAAACGCTTGTCACTTTTTCATGTAATGAGCTTAGTTTCTTTTTGTTATTTTAGATTATTTTGAAAAGGAAACTCGGTGGAATACACTTTAATGTTCAAAAGATTAAAAGTTGAATCACTCACTTCATAAATGGCCTCTGCAACAACACGTAATAAAGTACCAAAAGAAATATTGAAGGCTCTGAAGATTATAATTTATGTTCTTATGGAAATCATTGGAACAGATAATCTGGTTCAAAGATAAAGTTGTGCTTGAATGACACCAATATTGTAAAAGATTGACGAGGACTGTCCTCTCTTTCAGCCTCATAATACCATTCTTCACACAAACCACCAGATTACAGGAGCAGCCTCTTCTCTTCCCGCTCGCAGCTGCTCTTCACTTTCTCGCCTTACCTTCCTCCCCCATCTGCTACTTCTTGCTCTCTCTAGGTCTCCATCTCCCCACACGCACCTCTTTCTCCCTCGCCCCAGGCGTCTGGCTCTCCCATCTCCCCTGCGCCTCTTTTTCACCGCAGTTCACTGTCAGGTGTTTCCCCCCCGACTCTGGCCAAACATAGATCAAAGGAAGTTCTGCATGTAAGTGATTATTGTGAGACTGAAACACTGTATGTCTGAATATTATCCAAAAAATGAGGAAGAAAAAAAGAAGATCGGAAGAGGATGCTGACTGACTTCGTCTTGGCAGGTTCCGGACCTGCCTGAGTGGTCGCAGAGCGCAGGTTGGGAGAGCAGCTCTGGGAGGCCGCCCCCTTAAAGGCCAGCCGGTGACTATGATTGCGGCCAGGGCGTCAGGTGGAGCCTACACCTGAGGCCGCCAGCTCCCTTCCGACCTTGGCGGTCAACGAGCAAGGTCATCTTTAACTCCATCACCTGGCCAGGGGAGTATTTACCTGGCTCCTAGGGAGAGAAACCAAGGCCAAGAGAGGCGGGCAGGTCCCAAGGTGCCAGGAGGCCTTCCCTTGGGGTCCCTCCGGCTGGGGAGGACCCATGCCAGATCGGGGACAGCAAACTTTTGGACCATTGTGCATATTTCAAAATGATATCAACATATTTCCTATACTGCTTCCCTACTGGAAGTTATAATTACAACTCACCCTTCTCTTTGTCCGCCAGAATCGCTTTCAGCGGTCCCAGCAAGTCAACCTACTTTGGGAATGCGTTTTGCATTTTGTAGTGCCCCCATCCCTCCCCAGACCTATATGTCAACGAATAGGGAGTTGAGACATGACACGTTAATGTTTTTAACAGGGGATGCTCTCTGCTCCCACAGAAAAGGAGGGAGACCCTGAGTAGAGGGTGGCCGAGAGGGAGAGGAAAGGAATCACGGCGCCGCTCCTGCGGAAATTCATATTCCGTGTGTGTTCCTCCCTCACCTGAAATAAATCCTGCTGGCCTACCCACACAGACCCAGCAGCACTTATTTATTTGCATGTCATGCTTATAATATGGTAGAAAGCAAGACGGATCTTCGAGAAGGGGAGGGGATGAGGCTCACCTTTCAGGCTCACTCTCTTAAATAAAAAAGAATTGACCGGCTGGGCGCCTAAGAATTTATCTTGAGTTTGTGGTCATTATCTCTATTATATAGCCCCGGCAATAAATAAATCGGGTAGTTACTACCCAACAATAAAACTGTAGTGTATGGGACACCTTACTATTACTTTCTTAATAATATGCCGTTTCTTTCACTTTAAATCTTCCCAGTCATGTCTTCGCACTCGTCTACAAGGATCTATCTTCACCCCTTGAGGTACCAAACCGCTCGGATCATTTTTATATTTCGTGAACACAATAAGTTTTCCTGCCTAGACTTTCTGTTTTTCCTCCTATTTCTAGGCTGCCTAATCTGCTTCAAGACAAAGGGTCGGCCCAGATCAAATGTGTTTTTTCCTCCTCTCTGTTTCAACCACGTTGGGCGTCCAAGTTAATGAAGACCGCCCCCCACGCGGCAGCCAGCTATGGGGCTGCTAGGAAAAAGGGAGCAACGCAGGATCCAGGACACCCAGTCCGGGGAAGATGATCTGTGCTTCCGCGGTGGGCACGCCCTTGGGCGCGCGCGGGGTCCAAAGGCCGAGTTGGAGAAGCCCTGCCTAGGGTAGTTCTACCTCTCAAGACCCTCACCCCCATTCTTGATTGTGTGTGTGCCCATGGAGGGATTTCTGGGGGTCGTGACCCCTCCTACTTCTCGCAGCTCGCCCCTTGACCCAGGCACAGCGCGCTACCCGCGGACGCGAGCGCGAGCAGCGTGGACCCGCCTGAGAAGTCTGTCCTCGCTCAAGTGCGGGCTCCCCTGCGTCGGCGGTCATTAAAACCTCACCGAGGGGCTCGACCTAGGGAACAGACGCAGGGGTAGGGGTTGGGAAGGGGAGCGTCCTGAAAGGTTCCCAGACCCGCGGGCTGGGGAGAGAGCCTCTGCGCTCACACCTAGGGCTCGCTTCCTGCGCGCAACTGTTACGCGGTTCCCACTCCAGTTGCGACAGGCAGCCAGGCGGGAGATGCAATCTGTTCGGGGCCAGAGCCTCGCAGAGCCCCGGGGGTTCTCAGCCCCGCGGGGAGAAGGAGCCCAGCCGACGTCCGGCCGGCGCCTTCCAAAAGCAGCGCTACAATTGCTTTCACGCCAGCGCGGAAAGTGACCTGTCCCCGCAAAGCAGACAGCAAATGACTGCTTCATCCGGGGAGCCACCCTGGCAGGGCGTCTGGGGAGGTGCGCGGGGAGACAAGAAAAGGGACAGTGGGGCGGCAGGGAAAGAAAACAAACAGACCTGCGTTGCTCCCCCTTTTGTCTTTACACCGCTTATCTCAAGAAATCAACTCAACAACAGCAAGTCCCCACCAGGCTTGTTTTTGTTTGTGTGACTTAGATCACAGAACTAGGGACCAAACCTCTGAGAGAGGGAGAGAGAGAGAGAGAGAGAGAGAGAGAGAGAAAGGAGAGCCGCAGCGAGGCTACTGACGGTGAAGGGACGGTGAACTTCTCACCTTTCTTTAACTCAGAACAACACGTCCTTTAAAAAAATTCCGCACCGCCGAGTGTGTGTGTATATGTGTGTGTGTTTCGCTGTTAATTGCATTTTGCTGGGATGATCTTTTACGACTCGAAAACAAGCAGCTGGGAAAATATTCACGTTTGGGACAGAAAACATTTTTTATTTATATCTTTGACATTTAAAAGAGCAGAATTAATTTGTCTTGTCTACATTAGCATTGAGAGAAAGTTTCAGAAATCTACCCGGGGGGAAAGGGAGGGGGACAAAAAGAAAAAGAGAAAGAAAAAAGAAAGCGAAGAAAGGAAAAGAAAAGCTAGGCTTGGTTTTTCTTATTTCAGATCTGTAATCAATCATTGAAATAGGAGGCGCAAAATTGTAAAGATTCGATAGATTAAAATGCAAATGAAAGGTAGAAAAAGAAACATTAACATGGCGATCAAAGATTTAATAACCATAAATCAAGTTTTTTTTTTCTGTTGCAGCTGCAGTTTGTGTGTGTGTTTATGTTTTAATCATGTTCGTTCCATAAATAAATAATTTTGAAACGAGACTAATTTTTCATTATTTTAACCGTAGGCTAAAACACTAAATATTAAAAATAGAAAGAGTATATGATGCCAGATCCCCAACCAAATAAGAGTAAGACTTGTGTTGATTGGTTAAAATCAAGGGGTTTCAGTTGTATGTTTTGAAAATCAAAGTATTATGCTAGAAAATTCTATCTTAACTGACAAAGCCCAAAGTTTTATTTTCTCTTTAATATTTTATGTTAACGACAAGATACCATTTATATTAAATATATGCATGGCTGCATATCCATTCCAGTCTGAGCATTTTCAAAGAACGAAAGTGTCAGAATATTAAATAATACAAACATATATTATTTCAAAGTGCCTTGACAGAATTTCTGGAAAATAATACTCTTTAGGATGATCTGCCTTCCAGAGAAAAAAGTGATGGTTCAACGCAGTTAAAACTTTTCTAGCTTTATTTTTAAAGTTATTTTTCCAAGGGGGAATATTTTAGCCGTTTATTTTATTATTCAATTTAAGGTTTTATGTCAAAGTGTAAAATTATCAGAGATCACTCTAAATACTCATTTTCTCAACTATAATGAAAGTTTTTCATTTAGATCTTTTTATGTAAAACATTAATTTTTATCATTAATTTATAAATATCTAGAACTTTAAAAATAAACACCTGGACTTAGTTTCTCTCTCTCTCTCTCTCTCTCTCTCTGTCAACATCTTATTAACATAGAGAGGACATATATTTTCAGAAGATTGGAAACTTTTTTTTTCTGCTAATACAGACTTTCAATGTTTAAAATAAGCTCTTTGCTTAATTCTGCTTTTGAAGGAATGATTCCCCTTAGTATACTAAAAATGACAATTTCTCCTCTTTCCACAGATGATCACCAAATCTGGAATACATTCCTTTCTAAAACCTTTAAGTTGAATGTGTAAGCTAAGTTAATGTCCACTCGCCGCCACCCCGCCCCCTTCCCGGCCGAACAATCACGTTTTCACTGTGACAGTCCAATAATGCATTTAGTTTAAAATTACACTTGGACCTTTTCTCCTTTGTATTTTTTCATTTACTTCAGTGAAACAAGATGACTTGATTTTCATGGGATTACATGAACTCCATTCAGTGTTACTGGGACATTTCTGCTCAACTAAATACTTGCCTTAATAGACAAATGAACTTCTTTTTATTTGCTGGAGTTTGTAGATGGTTTTAGATAACAGTGTGCAACTGATTTAGTTATTGTTGTTGTGAGAATCGAACAGCCACAGAAGTCATTTATCTAAACCGAAGAGATATGACTCTTGTAAAAGGGAGAAGCAAGGGCAGAATCATGGGGAATTATTTCAGTTTATAGCTATTATTAATTAAACTGGATGTGGTTTTATTCTGGTCTTTTAGTACTGACCTTGTTAAAAGCTCCCAGCTACCTACATTTTTCCCCTCGCCCCCAATTTTTTTCCCCATTTATTAGGACTCACGTGGATTAGGATTGCCATTTCTATATTATAACACCAAGCAGTTACAGTGTAAAATCTCGTGCGCCTTTGGACGATCGCACCCCTCCCAGAAAAAAAAGAAAAGAAATGCTTTTTTTTTCATTCAGTTTTAGCATCTTGTTTCGTTGAAATGCAAGACAGGTACTTGATTTAGCATTTAAGCAAAAGGTTACACAAACCGCGTTTTAGAAAGTGTTGGGATGTCCGACAGGGTCAGCCCTAGATCAGATCATTTTTTGAATGCAGACCTAAAGATAATGAGTACTTGTTGTATTAAAGGGGACAAACAGTACTTTGGCTTCCTCTGACCCCAGAATGCACGGCTCGGTTTCATTGATCATCCTCCTTTATGAGATAATGCAATTACAAACATCAATAAGGGGCTGCAAGGGGAATCATTATGCGGTGACAGTGATAAATGACGGTGCAGAAATAGCATGCTTTTCCCCCCTAACAATCCAGAAGCCCAGGGGCTCCGGGGGCTGAACACAGTCGCCAAGGAAACAGATGACATCCCAAACGGCACCAAAAGAAAAAAAATGAACAGTCTTTCTTTGCCTTTCACTCTTTTCCGTCTTCCAAAGAGTTAGTTTTGGCTCAAGCAGCAGCTGCTACACAAGGCATTTCGTTATTTCAGACATTAAAGACTGGAACGGGCAGTGGGAGTCTCCTCCCCTTTCATCCCCACCCCCACTAGATAACACACAAAGCTCGCTGTTCACAGTTTAGGACTACCTGAAAATGCAAGTCTCAAAAATCAGATTGGGATGGGGTGGAGGGGTGTCGGGAACGTGGATTTGCACAGCCCTTGCGTTGTGTTTCCCCTGCTTTTGTCCAGTGGAAACTGAGTCTCCAGAACAAGCTGGCGCCTCGCGGGTCAGCCAGTAAGGGAACGGGTGCGCGTGGCTCGCCTCCATCTCCCTGCAGTGCCAGACGCTGCTCTGTGCCAAGGCTCGGGCTGAGGAGCAGGCGACTGTTGGGGGTGTTTGCTGCTGTGCTGGGTTTCTTTGGGATGGAGTTATCAATGGGCGCAGATATCGCCCCTAAATAGAGAAATCTGGTTCTTTAAAGCCTCTGGGTGCCTTCAGCAAGCGGCTTCAAAAGGGCCTCACTGATCATTCCCCACCCACCCATGCCCAGAAAGGTGGGTGAGGTAGATGGGCGCAAAAAGGCGTCGGGCTACCAGACTTCTGCGACGGCCCTGAGGCTGCGGAGGACTAGGAGAGGGGCAGAACCTCTGGACGCTAGGTGGAGAAGGGGAACTTGCCACTTTGGGGGAGGGGAGGAGGAAGAAAGCGTACTGAGGTGTGAGGGAGGCCTAGGAAGAAAGGCAGAGGGAGGAGAGAAGCAAAGCAAGCAAAAGCAATCCCACCCTTCCAGGAGGTCATCACCCCGCAGAAAACAGACACTGGGTTTCTGACACCTGCCCAGTCCCCCTCGGCGTGGAGTTAGGGACCCCCGCTCGGCGCTCCCTGCCACACACGGCCCCCACCGGGAGGAGCGGGCCAAGCGGGTGCGCGAAGCAGGTGACTTTATTCACTGCTTCCCCAATCGGCGAGGTCCCGGGACTCGTTTTCCGCCTGGAGATTAAGATCATTGCTCGCGTAATGAACTTAATGCTTTAGGGTAGAGGTGAGTGTGTTTGAGAGTGGGCAGGGGTAGAAATTACCGACCCGATCGATGGGAGACTGGCTTAAAACTAATCCCTTTTCTCCAGGGCTTCACCGCCCGAGTTTCCCCTCAGTGGGCTGAGCGCGCCAGGATGTCAGGAGGCAGCGCGCGAAGGGGTGACCCGTGGGGCGCGGCAAGCCAGAATCGAGGCCCTAAAAATGCTTCCCCCATCTCCCGATGGAGACCCCCAGGGTACTATTTTCAGAGCAAAGGCTCTTTAAAGCTCAAAAGTTGGCGAACTGATTGCTCAATACGTTGTTTGTTTTTCCTTTCAGCTCCGCCTAGGGAGAGAATGTTTCAGACGCCTTGGCTGGTAGAGCGGGCCGAAAAGGGAGCCCTCCCTCTCCCCGTCATCAGCTGTCTTCCTCAGTTGCCTGACTCCCTTTCTCGCTCACTACTTTTTCCCCAAACCTTGGAATTCCCAGCCTCCCGTGGTCTCCTCTCCGTGGCCAACCTAAGTGAAACGCGCCGCTAGCAGCCAGTGGGCAAGGCATGGCATGGGAGACAAGAATGAGACAAGGAAAAGTGCCCAGCCAGGCAGGGCGCCCCACTACCCAGTTCCACGCCTCTCTCCATCGGCGTCCAAGCTCCTACCCGGGAGCTTTGCAGCATGAAGTGACGTTTTTACTGCCTTCCCATGGGCCAAGGGCCTGCGGGTATCCGAAAGGCTGGGCAAAGTTTGAAGAGCTTATAAAGTGATCCTGAGGAGCTTCTGCCTAGGACGTCGGGGTGCGGTCTACGGCTTCCCGGCTGCTGCTCCAGACTCCGGCATTCACTGCCCAACGCCCTCCTAGCTGGCCGTGCGCGCGTTCCCTGTGCCCTAGAGTCCCCAGGCTCTCTGGGTCGCGCTCTCAGGGCCACTATGGGACTCTGGAGTCTGGGGCCCCGATGTGGCAAAGTCTATTAGGAAGTCTCCGGGCTAATACAAAGCACTCCGAGAGGTTCCGAGGAAAGAGGACGCCCACCCAGGAGGTGCCTCTCCACAGCCTCCTTCGCACACCCCTGGTCGCCCCATCTCCAGAGACAAAGTCAACAGTCCCTTAGACTATACTCTCAGATTGGGGTGAAGAGAGGGCAGGAGGGTGAGGCAGGAGCCTGTGCAGGGCCCCCGGCCAGAGCTGTGGTCTCCGGGCAAAGACCTGCCCGCCCACGCACTGGGCCTAGGCCGGGACCCAGCGCATCGTGGGACTCAGGAGTAGCACGTCCTGACTGGACCTCCGCGCAGCTGCCCGCGGGATTTCCTCTCGCGGCACGGAGCCGGGCCCAACCTCAGAACAGGAGCCTCTCCCCTCCCGCTCCTCCCGCACACTTGAGGCACACTGCACACAGCAACTAACCCCGATTGCAAAGTTGAGCGCGAAGTCTGCATGCCGCGTGGGAGACGCGAGAGGGAGGGGGAGGGCAGGGCTTGTGTTTTTCCTTTTCAGAATCCTTCGACTTCACTACGAAGTTTGCTGGTAGGCGCCTGTGCTCCGGGGTCGGAGCCTCCCACCAAGGCTCCTTCCCCTCCCCTTCTCCCCGCCCCCACAAGCCGAACCAGCCGCAGCCTCCGCCCGGACCTGGCCGCCCGCTTGGTCCCCCTGACCCGGACCCTGCACCCAGGTTGCCGCGCCGCCCTCCCGGCCTTGCCCCCGGGCTCGGCTCGGGGCGCTTTTCCCTGGGGCGAAACTTGCCCGCCCCGCTCACTGCAAGAAGACACCCGCTGCCTCCCGAGGAACTCCTAATACCATCCATACAGCTTTAATGCGTTTATAATTCGATAAGTGATTTCAATTTGAAATTGTTAGTAACTAATTTTATGGGCAATTTTTCCACATCAAATATTTAAGCATCAGATTAAGGGAGCCAGTTCCGACACTGGATAATAAGGGGGTTTCCCCCACTCCCGCACCTCCGCCTCCCTCCGTTTCCTACCGAGTCGTTTTTCCAAATCCCCAAAAGATGGCAGTCGAAGCCGACTTTCCTCTTTTCCTGTGGCTCTGCGAAGGGAGGGGGAGAGAGGACGATGGGGGAGTGCGAGAGTGGCGGGGAGAGGAAAAGAGAGAGAGAGGAGAGAAGAGGAGGGGGAAGGGGGAGGAGGAGGAGGGGGGGGGGGGGGGGGGGGGGGGGGGAGGAGGAGGAGGAAAAGGGGAGAGAGAAGCTAGACGGTGCATGGACTTTTCAAACTAATTCTTTCACGCGTTTCTAATGCAAGCAAAAAGCAGTGGTGAATTTCCTGGAAAAGTCCTGGCAGAAACGAAAGCCAAAAAACGTGCCTTGTGGCCTCAGGGTACGGGATGTGAGAAACTCAGCACATTCAAGCTAAACCCTCATTTTAGAACAGGAGAGGGAGAGGGAGACCCAGAGAGGAACCGATTCGACTGATTTTGGGGTCTTTCTTTGTATTTTAACATTGTACGTAAGTACTACACAACTAGGCAACGTGTTTCCTCGAGGACGGCACTCTGCGAATTACATAATGAGGGGAAAGAGGTAGGGGTGGGGAAGGGGAAGGGGTGGGGGCAGACTGCAGTGGGCGGAGGGGAGACTGGGGCGAGCAGCGGATGAATTGCAGACCAGTTGCCAAAACTTTTTTTTTTTTCCCTGCTGCTGCTGCTGCGGCTGCCTTTGCTGCTGCCTTTGCTTTGAATGTGGGTAACTAGGAAACAGCAAGCCGTCTGAGAAGACGGAATTTCCAACGTGTAAAATGTTCTTAACGGAACCATTGAGCGAGTGCAATAAGGCGTGAGGGGGAACTAATCTTCCCATTTAAATGTTTGTGGCAATTTTATCTAAATGAATTTTAATGCTAAACGAGGGTAATTCCCCATTTGTAGCGCGTTTACTTCTCTTTCCTGTGCTTCTAAAGCAGTCGAACATCATGCAATGAACAATAACAATAAAAATACTGTCAAGGCATATTATTCATTTTGAATGTGTTATAATTACAGCTGATTAAATATGATAGAGTAAAATATTTTTGAATTTTTTGAAAAAAATTAAATCATACTAAAAAGTAGTCCCAGAGCCAGCCCCCTCCCCACTCCACCAAATAAAAATAAAAACCAGGTACAATTTTCTGCCCTTGTTTAGAGGAGGGCGTTTTGGTTTTGCCTTTTAAGAAACATCAAAAACACTCTCAGCACCTCTATTATTTGCCTCTTTAGGATAAGTGTCCTCAATAACCTCTGAGCTGGCTCTGAAATTTACATGAGGAAAAGCTAAAATAGCATTAAGAGGGGAGGGCATCGAGGCAGGGGAAGAAAGGAACTGCGAAGAGCGAGGCTCTCACCTAACTGGCTCACAGAGCGGGGAACGCACGGAAATAGCAGTTTCTTTTTTCTAATTCCTGGACACTGCTGGTCTCGATTCTTCAGAGTCACCATATTCCCTAACTACTCTTCACTTGTAAACCTCCCTCCCCTAGGGCCTCTCTCTCTCTCCCCCCCCCCCCCCCACCACATCTCCTCCCCTTTCTTTCCCTCCCCCACCCATCCTGAGCCTCCTCAGGAAAAAAGGCTGAAAATAACCAACTCACCCGGGCATGTACTGGGGAGGAGAAGCAAACAGATGGTTAGTTTATAAAGTTTATTATTAATTTTTAAAGTAAATAAATGGTTGTTAACTGCTAGTAACCACCTATCAAAAGAGAATGATTTCACTCATATCGACTATTTAGGTAGAGGAAGAATTACCACTGGGTCAACAAGGGAGATTTAAACAATCCCATCTATGGGCTGGGGAGGGGTAGAGGCGCGGCCAGAGATGGCTGCAGTAGGCTGAGCCTTGCTCTTGTGCATCCACGTGTTTAGAAACCAGCAAAAGGTGAGAATGCATTGCTGCTCCAGCAGGTGAGTCAGTCAATCACACATCACCTAGTAAAGCCAACCCACAGCTGGTTTCTCTTTTCCGAATAGAAAATAGAATTGCTAAGGACCGGTTTATAGGGTGACTTGGGCCTGAGTGTCAGACTTGAGTTTAAGGCTCTCTGTCCTCCGACCCATCCTTTGTTTACAAAGCAATCACTGCTAAAAGGTTTATTTTTTAAAACGAATTTGCCTTAATTAAAATATTTGTATATTTTCCTTAGCTTTGGGAAGCACTTTTTATAGCAGCAATTTTATTTAAATAAAATTATAAGCTATTCCAGCTTAAACATATTATTTTGTAGCATTTAGCCCGCTGCCATGCTGAAGTCTTGTACAGCTGTTCTGGAAAATTGGTTAATAACCAGTTTTATCCAATGAGAACATAGAGCATATTTATAAAAATTAGATTTTGAAGTCTGGTCTCTTCAATTCGTGTAGTTAATTTCCTAATAAACATATACTGCTCATCCTAGGTAACATCCTTAGTAAAAGACTTAACTTTGTACTTAGGTTGCCTTTATGTGCAAGAATAATTTCAATGATATTAGATGAGTAATTCTGTTGGATGTAATTCTGAGTCTAGAGTTAGTTTAGTGCCTTTAGGCCTCAAATTTGCTGATATTAGGAGTTCATTAAGTCAGCTTAAAGAAATCAGTGGTTATTATTAAATAACTTACTTTGTGGTTAAAATTGTCAAATACATATATGGCTTAGGGAGCCAAAATTAATTTTTATATTTACTGCATTAATCTTTAAAAATCTGGGGGGCAGTAAACAAATGTTTCAAGCAGTGGAGTCAGCATGACAAAAATAATCTTGTTTTTATTTTAGATTCAGATTTCATTACTGCACTCAAACGACTACAACTGGGCTTGGCGTTATTATACAATCCAAACTGTTTCCATCAGAAACGCTAAGACTCAGTGTGCAATGATTGTTATTAATAATTAGCTCCTTGGTTTCTTGATAGAAAAAGGCTATCAACAAGCATTTGTTTATCCACAACAAAAAGTATAATTAGCTTATCCCACTTAGTAAATCTTGTATGCATGCCAACTCATACCAAACTGCTACTTTTACAAAAAAATTGCAATAATACAGTTCATTTTTCCAGTCCTTTTTGCACAAAATTTATTTACAATGTCTACATAAATGCTCCAAGGTGGGACTATGAAAAAATACACACATGACTGATGCTTTGCTCAGAAATAAAGTCAACATATTAAAAATAAATCTTCAGTCTATGTTTTAGAGCTGCTTAAAACAGGAAGTGATGTATAAGGTGGTGGTTGTTGCATGGGGACAATGATGCTTGATGTGACAATTAGGCTTCTAAACACACGGCCTTTTGGTTTCCATGCCTCCTCCTACCAGTCTCCTTAAGACACTGCCTGCAACAGCTGATTAATCATTGTTGATGACTGCAGTTTTTCCCATCCTTCCCGATTTACATCTGTTCAGGCCAATTCAAATATGGTGAGTAAATGAATTAGACATGCAAATTCAAGCCCCAGGCTAGAGAGAGGGAGAGAGAGGAAAAGAGAGAGAAAGAGAGAGAGCGCGCGCATGGCTGAAATCCTAGGCGAGAAGAAAGATTCTTCTGCCTGATAGTTATTTTAATGCTCTAAAAATCCTGCAAATCAGACCTTCCTGTCCCTTGCAGGATAACTGTAAGGCTTTTTAATGTAAGGAGGCTTCTGGAGGAAGTGAAGAGCTATGGAAACAACACACATAGTGTGGAAAAATTTCACATTTTTTTTAAAAAATCTATAAGAAACAACGTAATATGGATAACAGTATAATAGCATTTACAATATTTCACTCTTTGTTCTCTTAATGTCTTATATAGTTATTTAGCATGTCCCCCAAATTGACTTCAGTTGGTATTTCCTGCTTTTTAAGGTCCCTATGAAGAATTAGGGATGCTCCTTGGTCCAGAGTAGATGCCAAGAATGGAACTCCACAGTCATTGCAGAAAAAACATGATTTGAAATCAGTCACAATTGCAGACAATGCATATTCCCTTAAGCTACTGAGCATGAATGTCCATGACTTGTCCACTCATTGTTGGGTCTCCTGTATTAAGAACCGTGGGGCTTGATGCTGACATTGGCATTCCAGGGTGGGGCGGTCCTCCATGCATCATCACTGTTGGGTGGTGAGGGTGTCCAGGAATGTACGTATGCATGGGGGGCCCATGACGCAGCTGAGCAGGATGGGGGGGCATCTGGGGTTGGGTATAACTTGGCTGTCCCATACTCACACCCATTGGACCACCCCGGGCTACATACTCCCCTGGCATACTTTGCAGCCCTGTAAGAAATTCAAAAGAAAGAAACAAAAAGAAAATATTATGAAAAAGCAATAGTGTGGTTCTGGCTATGACAATCCTATAAAAGCCAGGGAACACTGTGATTAAGGGAACATCGTTTTGTAAAACATTCTTTTGATTCATACAGAAGAAAATAAATGAGAAACATCATGCTGGAAACTCACATTTTGCCACTATTTTCCTTTCACTGTCACTGTTATCAGGTCCGCCTACTGAGGTCTTATTTATTAAAAAGAATAAAATTGTTATTTGAGGTCTGGTCTGAAGAAGCACTTTTGTCTCCTGAAATATTCTCTACCAAGAATACAAGAATACACTGAGCTGGTCACCAAACATCTCACAGGAAGCTGAACTAGACAGGCTCACTAAGGGTGATTACTTATCAAAACCTGTACTTAAAAAAAATAAAAAAAAAATCAAAACAGTTATCAATGAATTCTTTCCACATGGTTTCTTAGAGCTGGGGAAAAGAAAACCTTCACAAAACGCTGTCCACCTTACAATGATTTTGAGAACAATAAGAAAAATTGGACCTAAAACAATACCCCTCCTGCTTTGAGGGGGCCTCTTGTCTTCTGCATGGATTGCTATAGTTGATGGAAACTGACAGGTGTATTGTTTCTGAGAGCTATAAGCTCCATAATCATCAAGGGTGAAAGGCATAACGCTATTGCTAAGTAGGTTCAATTGGCTTTAGTTCTAAGTAATAGTGCACTGTGAATACGATGAACACCTTCGAATAAGGTCTCCAGGCTCTAGCAATGAATGGCTGCTTAATCTAGCCTAAAGGAACATTT